>NW_026016728.1:0-97843 GCF_020379485.1 Brassica napus | reverse complement strand
TCTGGTGATTGCCACCACTTTATGTATCCAATCAAGCTTCTCACAAAGTGATTCATCTTCCTGGTTTGATTGGAACGACGAAGAAGCTGTGCTATTCCCAAACGGAAACTGGAATCACCTGATTTGAAAGTGGGATAACTCTTCATCCAACTCCTATGAGATTTATTCAACTTCCTGGTGATTCTCCACCACTTTATGTATCCAAATCAAGCTTCTACAAAGTGATTCATCCTGGTTTGATTGGAACGACGAAGAAGCTGTGCTATTCCCAAACTGGGAAACTGGAATCACCTGATTTGAAAGTGGGATAACTTCTTCATCCCAACTCCTATGAGATTTATTCAACTTCCTGGTGATTCTCCACCACTTATGTATCCAAATCAAGCTTCTTACAAAAGAGATTCATCAGGGTTGATTGGAACGACCAAAGAAGCTGCTTTTATTCCCAAACTGGGGAGGAAACTGGAATCACCTGATTTAAAGTGGGATAAGTTCTTATCCAACTCCTATGAGATTTATTTCAACTTCCTGGTGATTCTCCACCACTTTATGTATCCAAATCAAGCTTCTCACAAAGTGATGATTCATCCTGGTTTGATTGGAACGACGAAGAAGCTGTCCTATTCCCAAACTGGGAAACTGGAATCACCTGATTTGATTGAAAGTGGGATAAATTCTTCTTTCCAACTCCTATGAGATTTATTCAACTTCCTGGTGATTCTCCACCACTTTATGTATCCAAATCAAGCTTCTTACAAAGAGATTCATCCGGGTTTGATTGGAACGACAAAGAAGCTGTTCTATTCCCAAACTGGGAAACTGGAATCACCTGATTTGAAAGTGGGATAACTTCTTCATCCCAACTCCTATGAGATTTATTCAACTTCATGGTGATCTCCACCACTTATGTATCCAAATCAAGCTTCTCACAAAGTGAAAGTGATTCATCCTGGTTTGATTGGAACGACGAAGAGAAAGGGAAGCAGTGCTATTCCCCAACTGGGAAACTGGAATCACCTGATTTGAAAGTGGGATAACTTCTTCATCCCAACTCCTATGAGATATTTATTCAACTTCCTGGTGATTCTCCACCACTTTATGTATCCAAATCAAGCTTCTTAACAAAGTGATTCATCCTGGTTTGATTGGAACGACGAAGAAGTTGTCCTATTCCCAAACTGGGAACTGGGAATCACCTGATTTGAAAGTGGGATAACTTCTTCTTTCCAACTCCTATGAGATTTATTCAACTTCCTGGTGATTCTCCACCACATTATGTATCCAAATCAAGCTTCTTACAAAGAGATTCATCCTGGTTTGATTGGGAACGACGAAGAGAAGAAGCTGTTCTATTCCCAAACTGGGAAACTGGAATCACCTGATTTGAAAGTGGGATAACTTCTTCATCCCAACTCCTATGAGATTTATTCAACTTCCTGATGATTATCCACCACTTTATGTATCCAAATCAAGCTTCTTACAAAGAGATTCATCCGGGTTTGATTGGAACGACAAAGAAGCTGTTCTATTCCCAAACTGGGAAACTGGAATCACCTGATTTGAAAGTGGATAACTTCTTCATCCCAACTCCTATGAGATTTATTCAACTTCCTGGTGATTCTCCACCACTTTATGTATCCAAATCAATCTTCTCACAAAGTGATTCATCCTGGTTTGATTGGAACGACGAAGAAGCTGTCCTATTCCAAACTGGGAAACTGGAATCACCTGATTTGAAAGTGGGATAACTTCTTCATCCCAACTCCTATGAGATGTATTCAACTTCCTGGTGATTCTCCACCACTTTATGTATCCAAATCAAGCTTCTCACAAAGTGATTCATCCTGGTTTGATTGGAACGACGAAGAAGCTGTGCTATTCCCAAACTGGGAAACTGGAATCACCTGATTTGAAAGTGGGATAACTTCTTCATCCCAACTCCTATGAGATTTATTCAACTTCCTGGTGATTCTCCACCACTTTATGTATCCAAATCAAGCTTCTCACAAAGTGATTCATCCTGGTTTGATTGGAACGACGAAGAAGCTGTGCTATTCCCAAACTGGGAAACTGGAATCACCTGATTTGAAAGTGGGATAACTTCTTCATCCCAACTCCTATGAGATTTATTCAACTTCCTGGTGATTCTCCACCACTTTATGTATCCAAATCAAGCTTCTTACAAAGAGATTCATCCTGGTTTGATTGGAACGACGAAGAAGCTGTGCTATTCCCAAACTGGGAAACTGGAATCACCTGATTTGAAAGTGGGATAACTTCTTCATCCCAACTCCTATGAGATTTATTCAACTTCCTGGTGATTCTCCACCACTTTATGTATCCAAATCAAGCTTCTCACAAAGTGATTCATCCTGGTTTGATTGGAACGACGAAGAAGCTGAGCTGTTCCCAAACTGGGAAACTGGAATCACCTGATTTGAAAGTGGGATAACTTCTTCATTCCAACTCCTATGAGATTTATTCAACTTCCTGGTGATTCTCCACCACTTTATGTATCCAAATCAAGCTTCTTACAAAGTGATTCATCCTGGTTTGATTGGAACGACGAAGAAGCTGTTCTATTCCCAAACTGGGAAACTGGAATCACCTGATTTGAAAGTGGGATAACTTCTTCATCCCAACTCCTATGAGATTTATTCAACTTCCTGGTGATTCTCCACCACTTTATGTATCCAAATCAAGCTTCTTACAAAAGATTCATCCTGGTTTGATTGGAACGACGAAGAAGCTGTTCTATTCCCAAACTGGGAAACTGGAATCACCTGATTTGAAAGTGGGATAACTTCTTCATCCCAACTCCTATGAGATTTATTCAACTTCCTGGTGATTCTCCACCACTTTATGTATCCAAATCAAGCTTCTCACAAAGTGATTCATCCTGGTTTGATTGGAACGACGAAGAAGCTGTGCTATTCCCAAACTGGGAAACTGGAATCACCTGATTTGAAAGTGGGATAACTTCTTCTTCCAACTCCTATGAGATTTATTCAACTTCCTGGTGATTCTCCACCACTTTATGTATCCAAATCAAGCTTCTTACAAAGTGATTCATCCTGGTTTGATTGGAACGACGAAGAAGCTGTGCTATTCCCAAACTGGGAAACTGGAATCACCTGATTTGAAAGTGGGATAACTTCTTCATCCCAACTCCTATGAGATTTATTCAACTTCCTGGTGATTCTCCACCACTTTATGTATCCAAATCAAGCTTCTCACAAAGTGATTCATCCTGGTTTGATTGGAACGACGAAGAAGCTGTGCTATTCCCAAACTGGGAAACTGGAATCACCTGATTTGAAAGTGGGATAACTTCTTCATCCCAACTCCTATGAGATTTATTCAACTTCCTGGTGATTCTCCACCACTTTATGTATCCAAATCAAGCTTCTTACAAAGTGATTCATCCTGGTTTGATTGGAACGACGAAGAAGCTGTGCTATTCCCAAACTGGGAAACTGGAATCACCTGATTTGAAAGTGGGATAACTTCTTCTTTCCAACTCCTATGAGATTTATTCAACTTCCTGGTGATTCTCCACCACTTTATGTATCCAAATCAAGCTTCTTACAAAGTGATTCATCCTGGTTTGATTGGAACGACGAAGAAGCTGTGCTATTCCCAAACTGGGAAACTGGAATCACCTGATTTGAAAGTGGGATAACTTCTTCATCCCAACTCCTATGAGATTTATTCAACTTCCTGGTGATTCTCCACCACTTTATGTATCCAAATCAAGCTTCTTACAAAGTGATTCATCCTGGTTTGATTGGAACGACGAAGAAGCTGTGCTATTCCCAAACTGGGAAACTGGAATCACCTGATTTGAAAGTGGGATAACTTCTTCATCCCAACTCCTATGAGATTTATTCAACTTCCTGGTGATTCTCCACCACTTTATGTATCCAAATCAAGCTTCTCACAAAGTGATTCATCCTGGTTTGATTGGAACGACGAAGAAGCTGTCTATTCCCAAACTGGGAAACTGGAATCACCTGATTTGAAAGTGGGATAACTTCTTCATCCCAACTCCTATGAGATTTATTCAACTTCCTGGTGATTCTCCACCACTTTATGTATCCAAATCAAGCTTCTCACAAAGTGATTCATCCTGGTTTGATTGGAACGACGAAGAAGCTGTGCTATTCCCAAACTGGGAAACTGGAATCACCTGATTTGAAAGTGGGATAACTTCTTCATCCCAACTCCTATGAGATTTATTCAACTTCCTGGTGATTCTCCACCACTTTATGTATCCAAATCAAGCTTCTTACAAAGTGATTCATCCTGGTTTGATTGGAACGACGAAGAAGCTGTCCTATTCCCAAACTGGGAAACTGGAATCACCTGATTTGAAAGTGGGATAACTTCTTCATTCCAACTCCTATGAGATTTATTCAACTTCCTGGTGATTCTCCACCACTTTATGTATCCAAATCAAGCTTCTTACAAAGTGATTCATCCTGGTTTGATTGGAACGACGAAGAAGCTGTGCTATTCCCAAACTGGGAAACTGGAATCACCTGATTTGAAAGTGGGATAACTTCTTCATCCCAACTCCTATGAGATTTATTCAACTTCCTGGTGATTCTCCACCACTTTATGTATCCAAATCAAGCTTCTTACAAAGTGATTCATCCTGGTTTGATTGGAACGACGAAGAAGCTGTGCTATTCCCAAACTGGGAAACTGGAATCACCTGATTTGAAAGTGGGATAACTTCTTCATCCCAACTCCTATGAGATTTATTCAACTTCCTGGTGATTCTCCACCACTTTATGTATCCAAATCAAGCTTCTCACAAAGTGATTCATCCTGGTTTGATTGGAACGACGAAGAAGCTGTGCTATTCCCAAACTGGGAAACTGGAATCACCTGATTTGAAAGTGGGATAACTTCTTCATCCCAACTCCTATGAGATTTATTCAACTTCCTGGTGATTCTCCACCACTTTATGTATCCAAATCAAGCTTCTCACAAAGTGATTCATCCTGGTTTGATTGGAACGACGAAGAAGCTGTGCTATTCCCAAACTGGGAAACTGGAATCACCTGATTTGAAAGTGGGATAACTTCTTCATCCCAACTCCTATGAGATTTATTCAACTTCCTGGTGATTCTCCACCACTTTATGTATCCAAATCAAGCTTCTTACAAAGTGATTCATCCTGGTTTGATTGGAACGACGAAGAAGCTGTGCTATTCCCAAACTGGGAAACTGGAATCACCTGATTTGAAAGTGGGATAACTTCTTCATTCCAACTCCTATGAGATTTATTCAACTTCCTGGTGATTCTCCACCACTTTATGTATCCAAATCAAGCTTCTCACAAAGTGATTCATCCTGGTTTGATTGGAACGACGAAGAAGCTGTGCTATTCCCAAACTGGGAAACTGGAATCACCTGATTTGAAAGTGGGATAACTTCTTCATCCCAACTCCTATGAGATTTATTCAACTTCCTGGTGATTCTCCACCACTTTATGTATCCAAATCAAGCTTCTCACAAAGTGATTCATCCTGGTTTGATTGGAACGACGAAGAAGCTGTGCTATTCCCAAACTGGGAAACTGGAATCACCTGATTTGAAAGTGGGATAACTTCTTCATCCCAACTCCTATGAGATTTATTCAACTTCCTGGTGATTCTCCACCACTTTATGTATCCAAATCAAGCTTCTCACAAAGTGATTCATCCTGGTTTGATTGGAACGACGAAGAAGCTGTGCTATTCCCAAACTGGGAAACTGGAATCACCTGATTTGAAAGTGGGATAACTTCTTCATCCCAACTCCTATGAGATTTATTCAACTTCCTGGTGATTCTCCACCACTTTATGTATCCAAATCAAGCTTCTTACAAAGTGATTCATCCTGGTTTGATTGGAACGACGAAGAAGCTGTGCTATTCCCAAACTGGGAAACTGGAATCACCTGATTTGAAAGTGGGATAACTTCTTCATCCCAACTCCTATGAGATTTATTCAACTTCCTGGTGATTCTCCACCACTTTATGTATCCAAATCAAGCTTCTCACAAAGTGATTCATCCTGGTTTGATTGGAACGACGAAGAAGCTGTGCTATTCCCAAACTGGGAAACTGGAATCACCTGATTTGAAAGTGGGATAACTTCTTCATCCCAACTCCTATGAGATTTATTCAACTTCCTGGTGATTCTCCACCACTTTATGTATCCAAATCAAGCTTCTTACAAAGTGATTCATCCTGGTTTGATTGGAACGACGAAGAAGCTGTGCTATTCCCAAACTGGGAAACTGGAATCACCTGATTTGAAAGTGGGATAACTTCTTCATCCCAACTCCTATGAGATTTATTCAACTTCCTGGTGATTCTCCACCACTTTATGTATCCAAATCAAGCTTCTCACAAAGTGATTCATCCTGGTTTGATTGGAACGACGAAGAAGCTGTGCTATTCCCAAACTGGGAAACTGGAATCACCTGATTTGAAAGTGGGATAACTTCTTCATCCCAACTCCTATGAGATTTATTCAACTTCCTGGTGATTCTCCACCACTTTATGTATCCAAATCAAGCTTCTCACAAAGTGATTCATCCTGGTTTGATTGGAACGACGAAGAAGCTGTGCTATTCCCAAACTGGGAAACTGGAATCACCTGATTTGAAAGTGGGATAACTTCTTCATCCCAACTCCTATGAGATTTATTCAACTTCCTGGTGATTCTCCACCACTTTATGTATCCAAATCAAGCTTCTCACAAAGTGATTCATCCTGGTTTGATTGGAACGACGAAGAAGCTGTGCTATTCCCAAACTGGGAAACTGGAATCACCTGATTTGAAAGTGGGATAACTTCTTCATCCCAACTCCTATGAGATTTATTCAACTTCCTGGTGATTCTCCACCACTTTATGTATCCAAATCAAGCTTCTCACAAAGTGATTCATCCTGGTTTGATTGGAACGACGAAGAAGCTGTGCTATTCCCAAACTGGGAAACTGGAATCACCTGATTTGAAAGTGGGATAACTTCTTCATGCCAACTCCTATGAGATTTATTCAACTTCCTGGTGATTCTCCACCACTTTATGTATCCAAATCAAGCTTCTCACAAAGTGATTCATCCTGGTTTGATTGGAACGACGAAGAAGCTGTGCTATTCCCAAACTGGGAAACTGGAATCACCTGATTTGAAAGTGGGATAACTTCTTCATCCCAACTCCTATGAGATTTATTCAACTTCCTGGTGATTCTCCACCACTTTATGTATCCAAATCAAGCTTCTTACAAAGTGATTCATCCTGGTTTGATTGGAACGACGAAGAAGCTGTGCTATTCCCAAACTGGGAAACTGGAATCACCTGATTTGAAAGTGGGATAACTTCTTCATCCCAACTCCTATGAGATTTATTCAACTTCCTGGTGATTCTCCACCACTTTATGTATCCAAATCAAGCTTCTCACAAAGTGATTCATCCTGGTTTGATTGGAACGACGAAGAAGCTGTGCTATTCCCAAACTGGGAAACTGGAATCACCTGATTTGAAAGTGGGATAACTTCTTCATCCAACTCCTATGAGATTTATTCAACTTCCTGGTGATTCTCCACCACTTTATGTATCCAAATCAAGCTTCTTACAAAGTGATTCATCCTGGTTTGATTGGAACGACGAAGAAGCTGTGCTATTCCCAAACTGGGAAACTGGAATCACCTGATTTGAAAGTGGGATAACTTCTTCATCCCAACTCCTATGAGATTTATTCAACTTCCTGGTGATTCTCCACCACTTTATGTATCCAAATCAAGCTTCTCACAAAGTGATTCATCCTGGTTTGATTGGAACGACGAAGAAGCTGTGCTATTCCCAAACTGGGAAACTGGAATCACCTGATTTGAAAGTGGGATAACTTCTTCATCCCAACTCCTATGAGATTTATTCAACTTCCTGGTGATTCTCCACCACTTTATGTATCCAAATCAAGCTTCTACAAAGTGATTCATCCTGGTTTGATTGGAACGACGAAGAAGCTGTGCTATTCCCAAACTGGGAAACTGGAATCACCTGATTTGAAAGTGGGATAACTTCTTCATCCCAACTCCTATGAGATTTATTCAACTTCCTGGTGATTCTCCACCACTTTATGTATCCAAATCAAGCTTCTCACAAAGTGATTCATCCTGGTTTGATTGGAACGACGAAGAAGCTGTGCTATTCCCAAACTGGGAAACTGGAATCACCTGATTTGAAAGTGGGATAACTTCTTCATCCCAACTCCTATGAGATTTATTCAACTTCCTGGTGATTCTCCACCACTTTATGTATCCAAATCAAGCTTCTCACAAAGTGATTCATCCTGGTTTGATTGGAACGACGAAGAAGCTGTGCTATTCCCAAACTGGGAAACTGGAATCACCTGATTTGAAAGTGGGATAACTTCTTCATCCCAACTCCTATGAGATTTATTCAACTTCCTGGTGATTCTCCACCACTTTATGTATCCAAATCAAGCTTCTTACAAAGTGATTCATCCTGGTTTGATTGGAACGACGAAGAAGCTGTGCTATTCCCAAACTGGGAAACTGGAATCACCTGATTTGAAAGTGGGATAACTTCTTCATCCCAACTCCTATGAGATTTATTCAACTTCCTGGTGATTCTCCACCACTTTATGTATCCAAATCAAGCTTCTCACAAAGTGATTCATCCTGGTTTGATTGGAACGACGAAGAAGCTGTGCTATTCCCAAACTGGGAAACTGGAATCACCTGATTTGAAAGTGGGATAACTTCTTCATCCCAACTCCTATGAGATTTATTCAACTTCCTGGTGATTCTCCACCACTTTATGTATCCAAATCAAGCTTCTCACAAAGTGATTCATCCTGGTTTGATTGGAACGACGAAGAAGCTGTGCTATTCCCAAACTGGGAAACTGGAATCACCTGATTTGAAAGTGGGATAACTTCTTCATCCCAACTCCTATGAGATTTATTCAACTTCCTGGTGATTCTCCACCACTTTATGTATCCAAATCAAGCTTCTTACAAAGTGATTCATCCTGGTTTGATTGGAACGACGAAGAAGCTGTGCTATTCCCAAACTGGGAAACTGGAATCACCTGATTTGAAAGTGGGATAACTTCTTCATCCCAACTCCTATGAGATTTATTCAACTTCCTGGTGATTCTCCACCACTTTATGTATCCAAATCAAGCTTCTTACAAAGTGATTCATCCTGGTTTGATTGGAACGACGAAGAAGCTGTGCTATTCCCAAACTGGGAAACTGGAATCACCTGATTTGAAAGTGGGATAACTTCTTCATCCCAACTCCTATGAGATTTATTCAACTTCCTGGTGATTCTCCACCACTTTATGTATCCAAATCAAGCTTCTCACAAAGTGATTCATCCTGGTTTGATTGGAACGACGAAGAAGCTGTCCTATTCCCAAACTGGGAAACTGGAATCACCTGATTTGAAAGTGGGATAACTTCTTCATCCCAACTCCTATGAGATTTATTCAACTTCCTGGTGATTCTCCACCACTTTATGTATCCAAATCAAGCTTCTCACAAAGTGATTCATCCTGGTTTGATTGGAACGACGAAGAAGCTGTGCTATTCCCAAACTGGGAAACTGGAATCACCTGATTTGAAAGTGGGATAACTTCTTCATCCCAACTCCTATGAGATTTATTCAACTTCCTGGTGATTCTCCACCACTTTATGTATCCAAATCAAGCTTCTTACAAAGTGATTCATCCTGGTTTGATTGGAACGACGAAGAAGCTGTCCTATTCCCAAACTGGGAAACTGGAATCACCTGATTTGAAAGTGGGATAACTTCTTCTTTCCAACTCCTATGAGATTTATTCAACTTCCTGGTGATTCTCCACCACTTTATGTATCCAAATCAAGCTTCTCACAAAGTGATTCATCCTGGTTTGATTGGAACGACGAAGAAGCTGTGCTATTCCCAAACTGGGAAACTGGAATCACCTGATTTGAAAGTGGGATAACTTCTTCATCCCAACTCCTATGAGATTTATTCAACTTCCTGGTGATTCTCCACCACTTTATGTATCCAAATCAAGCTTCTCACAAAGTGATTCATCCTGGTTTGATTGGAACGACGAAGAAGCTGTGCTATTCCCAAACTGGGAAACTGGAATCACCTGATTTGAAAGTGGGATAACTTCTTCATGCCAACTCCTATGAGATTTATTCAACTTCCTGGTGATTCTCCACCACTTTATGTATCCAAATCAAGCTTCTCACAAAGTGATTCATCCTGGTTTGATTGGAACGACGAAGAAGCTGTGCTATTCCCAAACTGGGAAACTGGAATCACCTGATTTGAAAGTGGGATAACTTCTTCATCCCAACTCCTATGAGATTTATTCAACTTCCTGGTGATTCTCCACCACTTTATGTATCCAAATCAAGCTTCTTACAAAGTGATTCATCCGGGTTTGATTGGAACGACAAAGAAGCTGTTCTATTCCCAAACTGGGAAACTGGAATCACCTGATTTGAAAGTGGGATAACTTCTTCATCCCAACTCCTATGAGATTTATTTAACTTCCTGATGAGGTTTACAACATATTTATGTGAGAGAGACAATACATTTCGAAATCATAAGATAAGAAAGAGATTCAGAGCATGTGTAGTCAAAGAGAGCCATCCAAAAGCATCCAATGGGAGTCTTCACATGCTTGATCCCTTTGGCATCTTTTACTAGATGCTGTCTACTTTACAGCCTGTCTCCAGCCTCTCTAGCTTGAGGAAACCTTATCCAGACTGCTCCTTCCTTATCCAAGAGCTCCTTGGTCGTGGGTAACTCTCCAAAGTGAAGCAAGATCACTTTCCAAGCTTTAACTGAGTTATCACAGTAAAACTAAAGTTACTGTGGTAAAACTCCAAAGTTACTGTATGCCTCAATCCTCTTTCTCTATCAATGTCTCCTCTCTTTATTACCCCATCTCAACACTCCCCCTCAAGCTTGACCATGTGGAACAAGTCAAGCTTGGAAACCATGAAGACCTCCCTCATTAAAAACCTCACCAAAGAAAACCCATTGGGATAAAACTTTGATGAGGGAAAAAGAGTGGAGACTTCATGGTTAAGGGGCTCAGCTCCTGGGAGTAAGATCAATGAGTCCAAGCCTGGATAGTATGGACTCCATTGTCTTCAATCTTGCTGGCTTGGTAAACACATCTGCAAGCTGATCTTCACTTCTTGTATAACATGGCAGAATCACTCCTAGGATAATCATCTGCCTCACCTTATGACAATCCACCTCTATGTGCTTTGTTCTTATGAGATTAAGAGATCCTTAGAGTAATCAGAATAAAGAGAGTGTTTAAGAAGTGATTAAGAGAAGTTTGTGAAAGATTAAGAGACTAGATAGAGCCGTTTAGAGTCTAAGAGAGAACCATAGTGTCTAAGAGATTAGAGAGACTCAAACTGCATAATCTTATTAATGAGTGAGGTTACATATTTATAAGAGAGCTACAAGGGTTTCCAAGACTCGAAATGGGCACTATTGAAGCATGTGGAGTCAAAGGTTGCTTTAGGGATGGACGGATGAGGGGACTCGCATGCTTCCTCTCTTTACAGCCTGTCACAGCCTGGCATGCTCTTCCCTTATCCTCTCAACGTTCTGATCCTTATCCTCTTGAGTAACTCTTCCGCGTTTACCATTTCACTTGGGCAATGCACGGTAAGTCTTGGTCGAGGCTTGGATGGTACGGACTGTACGGCTTGTACGGCCTTGTACGGACGTCCGTACCATGCTCTCTCTAAACTCCACTCTGCCTCATCTCTTCATCTCCTCAACCCCTCTTCTCTTCTTACTTATATGCTTAACTCAACTCAACACTCCCCCTCAAGCTTAGCTTTGTGAAAGTCTAAGCTTGGAAAGCCACAAGATCTTCCTCATTAAAAACCTCACCAAAGAAAACCCAATGGGATAAAACTTTGATGAGGGAAAAAGAGTAAAGACCTTGCAGCTAAGGGGATTAGCTCCTTCTCTTCCCAAGATCAATGAGGCCCAACCTGATGTGAATGGACTCCATTGTCTTCTGTCTTGCAGCCTTGGTAAACACATCCGCTAACTGATCTTCACTCCTTGTGTAGCATGGCAAGATGACTCCTAGGATGATCATCTGCCTCACCTTGTGACAATCAACTTCAATGTGCTTGGTACTCTCATAGAACACCGAGTTGGAGGCAATGTGAATGGCGGCTTGGTTGTCACAATGCATGGTCATTGGCGTGGCTTGATCAATCTCCAAATGCTTCAAGATGCCTTTGATCCATACTAACTCGTTGGTGAGCTTCAGCATTGCTCTATACTCAGCTTCTGCACTAACTCGTTGGTGAGCTTCAGCATTGCTCTATACTCAGCTTCTGCTTCTTACTCTTCCAAGTCACCAAGTTGCCTCCAATGAATGTGCAATAGCCTGTGGTTGATCTCCTGTCTGCTCTATCACCAGCCCAATCCGCATCACAGTATCCCACCACTTCAGTGCTTCCATTGCAGCCCATCCATACTCCTTGATCAGGTGAGCCGTTGAGATACATCAAGATCCTCTCCACCATGCGCCAATGATGTTCCTTAGGCACTTGCATGTGTTGACTCACCTGATTCACAGCAAAACAAATGTCAGGTCTAGTTATAGTAAGATAAATAAATTTGCCAACTAGTTTTCTATAGAGTTTAGGATCCTGATAAGGTTTGCTGTCTTCAATCTCCCCCTCTCGTGGGACTTTGTAGCCATCCTCCATAGGCATCCTTGCTGTCTTGCCTCCATAAGCACCTGCACCTTTCAAAAGATCAAGTGTATACTTCCTTTGGGACATGAACAAACCTTCCTTGGATCTACATATCTCAATTCCAAAAAAGTATTTCATTTCTCCCAAGTCTTTAATCTCAAACATGGATTTAAGAAACTCCTTGGTTGCTATGATACCTTCCTTATCACTCCCTGTGATAATGATATCATCAACATACACAAGGAGTGCAATCATACCTGAGGGAGTCGTGAGTGTGAAGAGGGTGTGATCTAGTTCAGACTTCTTGAAGCCTCGGCCATTCAGAGTAGTGCTCAACTTGTTGTACCAAGCTCTTGGTGACTGCTTCAGCCCATAGATAGCTTTCTTCAGTCTTAACACATTCCCTCTCTTCACTAAGTGTTCAAGGCCTGGAGGTGGATGCATATACACTTCATCCTCAAGTTCACCTTGTAGAAACGCATTCTTCACATCCATTTGCCATAACCCCCATCCAAGATTCACAGCCAAGCTTAGTACAATCCGGATTGTGTGTAGTTTAGCTACTGGTGCAAAGGTTTCTATGTAATCTTCTCCATAAGTTTGAGTGAAACCTCTTGCAACTAGCCTTGACTTCTTCCTCTCAATCTTTCCATCCGCTTTGTACTTGATTGTGAATATCCATCTACTGGTCACAGCCTTCTTCCCTTTTGGTAACTCACTCTCGTACCATGTATCATTCTTGATCATAGCTCCTGCCTCAGCTCCAACTGATTCCTTCCATTCTTTATCCATGATTGCTTCTTCATAGCTTCTTGGGATGTAGTTCTCATCCAAGTTAACCATGAAGGCACAATGTTCTTCTGGATATTGAGCAAAGGAGCACACGGCTTGAGAAGGATGCTCCACAGCTTGGGCATTGTAGTACACTCTCGTGTTTACCCAGCTAGAAGGATCCTTCCTTATCCTTGTGCTCCTTCTTAGTGGCTGCACAACCGGTTCTTCTTCCTGTTGTTCTTCTACCACTTCATCTTGAGAAGGTGTTTGCCTCACACCATGATCATGACCATGACCATCAGAGCCTATGCTCTCTTCTCCTTCATTCTCTACTCCTCCTTCATCCTGGTTAGCCTCTTGCATGGGTTCCTCATGCTCCACTCCTCCCTCATGATCAAGGTGGGATGGTGAACCAACTTCAGGAGGTGTAGTTGCGTGATTCCTTGGATCCTGGGATGTACTGATTCCAAGACCTTCAAGGATGATCCGCAAGGTGGTGGCCTTGTCTGATGTTAAGTCCTTCAGGTCTTCTTGGTTCTTTTCTTCATAGTATCCTCTATCTTCCAAGAACTTCACATCTCTAGATACAAGTACTCTCCTTGCTATAGGATCATAGCAATTGTATCCTTTCTGTGTAGCTGAGTATCCTATGAACACAGCCTTAGTACTTCTTGCGTCTAGCTTGTTGATCATCTCTCCTGGTTTGAGCACAAAGCATAGGCATCCAAAGACTCGCAAGTAATCAAGTGCTGGTTTGTACCTGTTCAGAACTTCAAATGGAGCCTTCTCATTCAGAACCTTGGTTAGAGTTCTGTTGATCAAGTAACAAGCAGTGGCAACCGCATCACTCCAAAATCTCTTTGGAACATTACTCTGAAACATAAGAGACCTTGCCACTTCCATGAGGTGCCTATTCTTCCTCTCAGCCACTCCATTTTGCTGTGGAGTATACGGACAGCTTGTTTGATGTAGGATCCCATGCTGTGATAAGTGTTGCTTGAATGCATGACTTGTGTACTCTCCTCCATTATCTGATCTCAAAATTTTAATCTTAGCATGATAATGGTTAGTTACATAAGTTTGAAAGTTCCTAAATGCATCAAGTACCCTATCTTTGGTCTGAATTAAGGTTAACCAGGTGTAGTTGGATTTTTCATCAATGAATGTGACAAAGTACTTATAACTATCTCTAGATAAGCAAGGAGCAGTCCACACATCTGAATGAATTAGATCAAAGCAATTATCATAAACGGTAGTAGACTTTTGAAACACAGTTCTACAATGCTTGCCTAAAATACAAGCTTCACAATCTTTGTTCTCAAACACAACACCTGGTACCATTAAGTTCAAAGCTTTAACATGAGGGTGTCCTACTCTAGCATGCCACAATACATTTTTATTCAACAAAGAAGCAGAAGTAAACGAGCAACTATAATCAGGAACAGAAGTGAGTTCTTCAAGCATATAGAGATCTCCCTTAGTCACCCCTTATGAGATTTAAGAGTACTCAGGTTGTATGTGTGTATGAAACCCAAATGGGTAAAGAGAGAGAGCTTGGAAGCGATTTGAGAGAAAGGAAGTTTAATGAGTGTTTGTGTGTCTAAGTGTTTAAGAGATTAGTAACAAGACTGAGAACGTGTATAGAGATTCAGGATGAGAGACTAGAGAGACTAAGAGAAAGTGTTTCAGATTAGAGAAGGAGAAGGGAAACCCCCTTACTCACTTAAGTGTTTACAATCACATATACAAGGCTTTTATATGCCTTTACATTACACTCATAAACCCTACATCCTAAGGTTGTAAATAAATGATAGAATGGATGGCTAGGATGAGAGTAGACTGGTCTTGATGCTAGCTGGAAATTGTGGTAGTGCCTTGACTGAATGGAAGGTGGGATTGATCCATTTTGAATGAAAGGCTAAGATGGACTCATGTGGAAAGGTGGCTGGAAAGGTAAAGTGCTTTTCTCTTTCCAGCCTGTCTCTTGGATCACTCTGATCCTAAGGGATATTTCCTTTGTTTCATGTAGCTCCCAACGGTCCTCAAAGCCAAGATAAACACGCCCAGACTTTGCACTTCTTCAACATTGCTTAAACCGGATGTGTGGGCGAGATGATTGGCAGTACGGTCGATGGTACGGACCTCCTGTCCGTACCACTCGCCCTATATTTGCCCAACACTCTTTCTCACTTCTTTGGTCGATCCACCATCTTCTTTGGTTCGCCTTTGGCCGTACCAGGCCGTACAAGGCCGCCCTATAATTGCACCTTGGACCATCTTCTCTCTAACTCCTCCAAAGCCTTCACATGATCAGTCTAAGTCTTCCCTAGACTTAACTTCCCAAGATAACTACTTCAGAACACTTCTGAAGCTTGATTGAACTCTTCTTGACATCTTCTAGAGCTTGCCCTATTATTGTACAAGCTCTATCTTCTCTTCAGTTCAAAACTCCCCCTCAAGCTTGACTTTAGGAGATCCTAAGCCAAGCTTGGAACTCTGAAGAGTCTCCCTCATTAAAAACCTTACAAGGAAAAACCCATTGGGACAAAACCTTGCAAGGGAAAAAGAGTAGAGCTCTCCAAAGCCTAGGGATTGGCCAGTGAGCTCTTGTGCCTTAGAACCAATGTGGTTGGACACAAGAAGCTCTGGATCAAGGCCTAACAGGTGCAGAAACTCTTCACAGCTTTGCGCACACTTAACACTTCACACTTCAGCTTCACCTCTTCATGGAACCGGTTTGAAGTCTCCCCCTCTCAACTGACTTCTCAGCCATCTTAGAGAAGCTAGGACACGACCAGATCATCTTCAAAACACTAGTGAGCATCAGTACCTATCAGTACCTGATACATTATCCCAAAGGTGCATCAATACCTATCAAAACCAAGAAAATGAATATCCTGCATCACACTTGATGCACACAATCTCACAATTCAATCATAATCATTTTAAGTATCTTTTCAAGTACAAGCAATGAATAAGATGAAAGAAAAGGTTTTAAAAGTCTAAGGGAACTTCCCTTGTGTTTTTTTTTTTGTGAGTTTCCTAACTCGGCCAATGCACCATCTTCATGGCATCACCAACTTCTTGGAAAGGCAGAATGGATTCTTGGATTCATCAGCTTCTCCTCAATCACCTCTCATTGAAGCCGCATTGATGGAAAGCCTTCTTCCTCACTCGCCAAGACTGCTCTGAACAGCCTCTTGCCTAGACACGCCACTATCTTGGTCCGGTTGATGATCCTTGTAGAATCCTTTTGCAAAGACTTGTTACTGACCATGGATCATATGCATTAAGACTCCCCCTCAAGCTTAGAACCAAGACTAGAAGGAGCTAAGCTTGTGATGATCCTATGCATCTCCATGGTCTAATAACTATCATCTTTTATGATAGCTTTCTTCTTGTGAGTTTTCTCTCTTCCTTAACCAGGAATTAGGGTGTTTGAATCACCATAGAGAGTCTCACAAGACACATCTCTCATTGCATAATGACCCATGCTACACTTCCTGTAGACTAAGGACTAGATATGTCCAATGGTATTATGCAATGGCCATCTCTCATTGCATAATCAATCACACTACACTTCCTGTAGATTATGGACTAACATGTCCAAGTGATGATATGTAATGGCACAAGACCTTTGGCTCTACATTCTTGGTTGATGGCGAGTTACATGTATCACTTCCCTTGTGTACCTAACACCACCACAACTCAATGCAAGATCAGATCATCCCATTGGAATCAAACCAAGATCATCCATCCTGTTTGATCACCAATGCCACAATAATATATGATACTTGAAACAAGCTAGACAATCAAGACAAGAATATGAAAAGACAATGTATGCTTTCAACAATATACTGATCTCAATGTATGCTTTCAATTCAGTTTATTTTTTAAATGCAACAATAGATGAATGCATTAGGTTACACACTAACTATATGAATGAAACAGATTCAATCCAAATGAACACAAGACTAGATGATTCTTTATGCAATCAAGGCAACAAGCGTGACTCAATTCATGCTTATGCTTACTAGATTTATTAAGGCCAATGATTCAAGTAGCTTAGACATACTTCTAAATCCTACAAGACATTAGATGCTAACAAGCAGATTTTAATTTCTCTAAATGCAATGCAAGCTTACATCAGTACATTTGCAATGTAGGCTCATTTTTTAAATGCATTACTACATGAATGCACAATCTTAAAGCATTAGCTATATGAAGCAACAGGTTCAATCCATGAGTAATATTTAAAGCTCTGCACAACAGTTTCAATCAGAACCAATGATGCAAGCACCTTAGACAATTTCTAATTGATGCAAGACTTTTATTGATGGATTAGACATAGGCAATAGCATCAGATAACACTAGGATTGAACTTACACTACAAGAAAAATGCGTTTTAATAGCGGACGAATAACGCTATATAACGATACTATAGCGGTTTTTGAAGCGCTGTATCATCGCCCGTCATAATAGATAAAAGACATTACATAACGGTTTTATGCTCTGCTATCTTTTCTTCCGATATAATAGCACTTTTTTGTATGCAATTAAATATTCTTTAATAGCGTGCTTTTATTGTTATTATTACATTATTGAAAAATTAAAAAAAAAATAAAAAAAATATTTTAAATATTTTAAATTGAATTTTTCATAAACTAAAAACGGTTTACATATAAAAAAATAAACCAAAACTAAACCAAGCTTAGACCTAAACCTATTTGCTAACTAAACCTAATAATAAAACCATGCCGCTTTGAAGCTTCTTAACTCCGCCGTCAACCACCATTCGCTGTGACAACAAAGCCCTCGCGTCTCTCTTCGTCGGAGACGACGACGGAATCACCCTGGCTCTTCCCACTCACTGTCGTCGAGCTCGTCTTCGGCTCACCACTGCCAAGCTCATCCCCTACAACACCGTCAAGTTCGTCTCTGGCTTATCTATCCTCTCCGCGCACCGTTGTCTCAAGCTTCAAGATTTTCTATTCACTGACCATACTCCACCAACTATAGACAGCAAGCTCTCCAACTAATAAAAAAAAACGATTTAATCAGTTCTAAGCCCTAGAAATCGATTTCAGATCTATATTGATTTCTACCTGTTTCTGGATCGATGAGCAATGGAGAAGCAACATATTAAAGTTTCTGTGTAGATTGAAGACCTGCGCGACACTTCTTGAGAAAGCTCTCCTACACTTGGATTTCCAGATCTCGACCATGTTGTCTTCTCATCCTTCCTTCTTTGGAGTCCACCGCCATTTGAACAAGAGGAATAAGAAGAGACGGTGGTGGTGGTGGTTTAGAGAATAAGAAAGAAAGATGTGCACAGATACAGAAAAGAAAAAGAGATATGTTGATGGCGTAGGGAAGAAGAACAAAATAGAAAGGAAAGAACAAAAAATCTGAGGCAGAAATAAATTAGCAAAATTAATTAATTAATTGTGGCCGTTGGATCAATATTTATCAAAGGCTGAAAGTAGTGATCTTTGTCACCCTACATTTACCAATCAGAAAACAGTTAGTGGATCACTAACTTTAGATCCAAAAGAAGATCGTGTGGTTCGTATATAACCATTAGTCCAAGTCCAAAATTTTTAAACTGTAATATGAAATTAGTTTAAAGGTTTAAAGTAAAAGAGTATAAGTAAATGAAATTAGTTTAAAGGTTTAAATGTTCGAGTGTAGGGTTTGAAAAGTTTGTTTTTAGATTTTAGATTTAAAGTATGAGTTTGGAATAAAGGTTTGAGTATAGGGTTTGAGGATTAAAGGTTTAGAGTATTGATTTAATATTAATTTTTGAAAAATAAATAATTTTTGGAATTTTTATTTAGTGTTTGAGATTTTTTTAATTACTTTATATTTAAAATTTGAAGGTTCGAATAAATGTATGAGTATAGGGTTTAAAAGTTAAAGGTTTGGAATATTGATTTTAAGATTTGAGATAAAATTTTGGAAATGATTAATTTTTGAGTTTATATCTAACATTTGAAGTTAAATTTAAGATTTGGTGTTAAAAATAGAGTTTAAAATTTGTATTTAGAGTTTAGGGTTTAAAAACTTGTTTTAGGGTTTAGGGATTTAAAAACCAAATATAGCGTTTTTAATCATGTTTTGCTATCAAAACCAAGTGATACATATAAAACCATATGTTATCATAGCGTTTGCAAATATACGGCTCTATCATAGCGTTTCCAAATATACAAACGCTATCTAAAACTAACGGGTATGTCAACTATAGCATAATCGTAAAAAATGCTATTCCGGTGTGCTATTAAAACTCATTTTTCTTGTAGTGTTAGACAGTATGAGATATGCTTATGTATGCAGAATAACTTATCAATCATGATGCAAGCAGTAGAGACATTCTACTCAATTCTACAACACATTCATGATGATTCAAGCTATGACAACACCCAAGACAATGCAATAAACAGAACATGAGATTATGGGACTCTAGACATTACTTACTATCAATAAGACAATGCAGCAGCAAAACAATTTCAGTGCAATTAGTCTAGACATTCTACTAGAAGCTATAAACTCTTAATGGAATTAGGGAAAGCACATAGTATAATCAGGAGATAAACCTATCAAGACATATTAAGACAGATGAGATTAGGTTTACTCCCTTGTTTAAGATGATGAGGAGTGGTTCTCAAAGTTACCACTTGAATCCTCACTTCTTCTTCTTCTCTTATTGCAATCATCCTTCTGAATTCACCACCATGATGGAATGCTTGTGGATGCGTCAGCTACTTCTTCAATCACCTCACAATAGAAGCCGCCTTGATAGAGTAGCCTTCTTCTTCACACAGCCAAGAGTGCTCTGTCTTAGTTTGAGCACCCTCTTGAATAGGCACGCCACTGCCTAGACCCGGTTGGCTTCTTCTTCAGTTACTTGCAGTGGTAAGAGGAAGACCAGTGAGCTTCAAGTGGGTTTTACAACCATCTGCGCTTCACCCTTCTTGTAATAACTCTCCATTGCACACACAATGGACACCATACTTTCTCTTTCAACTCGGATTTGATGATGAACTAGGAACACCTTTTGTGAACCTGAAACATCACTCAAACTCTAGCAAAGATAAGTCATAATTGCATTGGGATCAATCCTTGACTTCATCAAGTTTGATCACCAATGTCTCAAGCTTTATAACATTAGATAGAATCAAGACAATGTCAAGTTCTTATCTATGCAAGCAACCATTCTCTAAATACTAAGCAAGACCTTATCAGATTCAAGTCAAAGTATTTAGGCAATTTTATGCAACTTAGATTTTAATCTAAATGCAACAATACAAGGCAGTATGCATTAATCTTAATCAGTTTCTAACTCATGAAAGCAAGCATGATTAGATAATATAATCTATCATCTTAACAAGACAAGTTAATTTAGAACCGACATTAAGCATTTAACCATTTTTCAATAGTATTGATGTCAAATCTTGATTAATAAATTATCAAGTTTGATTCCCAATATCACAAGCAATGCAACAGATAGACACAAGGCATTATCAAGTTCTATTCTTTGCAAGCTAAATCTCTAAGTACAAGTAAGATCCTAACAGATTCAAGACAAGTTACTTAGGCACTCTTAAGAGCTTCTTTACTCAGTACTTAGACATGAATCTAATACTTCAATGTAAGACAGCCACAAGACTATATGCAACAGCTTTAAATTCGGTTTCACTCCATGTATGCAAGCAGATTTAATTAATCACAACAAGCATCACTATGAACCAGAGCTAAGCATACTAAACAATTTCAATACCCAAACAAGACTCTTAAAGTATCCTGGGACAGATTCTAAAGCAACTTCATTTTAGCAATCTTTTAAACAATCCTCAGGTTTCCAGTCACATCACAACATCACAACCTGTTCATACACTCAAGCTTTATACAAGAGAAAGAGATTTCCTTACAGCCAAGGAACTAGTGTTAGTTCCTTGAAACTCCTTAGTACATGGGAAGATCCGAGCTGTTGGTGTCAACTCCTACATCTCCTTCTTTCATGGACCTTTCTCTTGAACCCACCATGCCTAAGACACCTCCTCTCTTCATTTTTGAGTCGCCATACCAGGTACAAGTTGAAAGCTTTCACCTTTCTTCTTGGACAGTGAATGGGAATGGCCTGGACGTGCTTCCAATGGCCTTCTTTCTTCAGGACGACCATGAGAGAGTGGAGAACGACCAAGAACAGCTTCTGGATGCCATTGATGAGCACACCTTCTTCTTGAAGAGGTTGAACAGCCAAATGAACATGAAGCTTCTTCTTGGTTTGGAAATGGCATGGGAGTGAGCTTTGAGCTTAGTGGAAGCTGGAACCAAGTTCTAATGAACCTGGCTCTGATACCATATGAGATTTAAGAGTACTCAGGTTGTATGTGTGTATGAAACCCAAATGGGTAAAGAGAGAGAGCTTGGAAGCGATTTGAGAGAAAGGAAGTTTAATGAGTGTTTGTGTGTCTAAGTGTTTAAGAGATTAGTAACAAGACTGAGAACGTGTATAGAGATTCAGGATGAGAGACTAGAGAGACTAAGAGAAAGTGTTTCAGATTAGAGAAGGAGAAGGGAAACCCCCTTACTCACTTAAGTGTTTACAATCACATATACAAGGCTTTTATATGCCTTTACATTACACTCATAAACCCTACATCCTAAGGTTGTAAATAAATGATAGAATGGATGGCTAGGATGAGAGTAGACTGGTCTTGATGCTAGCTGGAAATTGTGGTCGTGCCTTGACTGAATGGAAGGTGGGATTGATCCATTTTGAATGAAAGGCTAAGATGGACTCATGTGGAAAGGTGGCTGGAAAGGTAAAGTGCTTTTCTCTTTCCAGCCTGTCTCTTGGATCACTCTGATCCTAAGGGATATTCCCTTTGTTTCCTGTAGCTCCCAACGGTCCTCATAGCCAAGATAAACACGCCCAGACTTTGCACTTCTTCAACATTGCTTAAACCGGATGTGTGGGCGAGATGATTGGCAGTACGGTCGATGGTACGGACCTCCTGTCCGTACCACTCGCCCTATATTTGCCCAACACTCTTTCTCACTTCTTTGGTCGATCCACCATCTTCTTTGGTTCGCCTTTGGCCGTACCAGGCCGTACAAGGCCGCCCTATAATTGCACCTTGGACCATCTTCTCTCTAACTCCTCCAAAGCCTTCACATGATGAGTCTAAGTCTTCCCTAGACTTAACTTCCCAAGATAACTACTTCAGAACACTTCTGAAGCTTGATTGAACTCTTCTTGACATCTTCTAGAGCTTGTCCTATTATTGTACAAGCTCTATCTTCTCTTCAGTTCAACATCCCTTTCCCAATCAATCTGCTGCTCTCAATATCCTGAAACTTCACATCATTAGGACTAAAGATAACATTGCATTGTAAATCATTAGTACATTTCTTCACAGATAATAGGTTTGATGTGAATTCATGCATGTAAAAAGCTCTAGATTCTTTGTTAAACAACTTAAGCTTTCCTATTCCTCTAATAGGTATCTTATCCCCATTTGCTATCATCACATGCCCATGCGTAGGTTCTATATCCTTAATCAAGTTCTCATCACTTATCATATGATGTGATGCACCAGAATCAACAATCAATGGTTTACCTACTCGTTTAGCATTATGACATAGATTACTAAGCAATGGATGCATCCTATCAGTTCTAGCAATGTGAGCATTTCTATACTCATTCCTAGCTTCTAACCGTTCTACTAGTTCTCTAATCAAGTGATCATCCTTATATGCAATCATAGAAGCTCCAAAGGAATAACCATAAGTGTTACCGTTTTCCTTTAGCATTTTGAAGAGAGCGTCAAGGTCTGATCTCTTGATGTAGTCATCATTGCTGCGTGAGCTTGAGGCGCCTGTGTAAGCCACCAGAGACTTCCCATTCCCATCATTGCCTCCAAGCCCATCCACTTCACTCGCCTTGCTGGTGCCAGCTCCACTTGAACCTTCAGTCACATTTGCCCTTCCCTCACGCTCCTTCATGAACTTGGCCGGCTTGAGGTGTGGGTGTAGTATCCAGCATTGGCTCTTCTTATGACCATGCTTCTTGCAATGATCACAGTTGCCATTGAACTTCCTGTCCTCGTACTTCCCGTGAGATGCCTTGTTTGCTTGTGGAGTCTCGGTTGAGTCCTCATGAGCTGCTTGATTGGCAAGAGAGAGCTCCCCCTTTCCTCCAAACAACCCCATAGATCCCTGCTCCCTTTGGATTTGCGCACACACCTCCTCAAGGTCCGGAAGCTTATCTGACCTTAGCATGTGCTGGATGAGTTGAGTGTAGGCCGGGTTCAGTGTGAGAAGCAACCCAAAGACCTTGTCTTGCTCGCGCCTCTCATTCAACTGATCTGGATCAGTTGTGCTCGGCCTCAGCATCTCCAGCTCTGACCATAAGGACCTGAACCTCCCCAAGTGCTTAGTGAACTCCATGTCCTCTTGTGCAAGACGGTTGATCGCTAGCTTCACTTCAAACACACGGCTGAGGTTGGAAGTGTTCCCATACACCTTCTTCAGCGTGTCCCACAGCTCCTTGGCTGATTCACAGTAGCTGTAGGCATCCAAGATAGCTGGGTCCAAGGATGCGTGTAGAACCGTCATCACCAGCATGTCTTCTTGTTGCCATTTCTCCACAGCCGCTTCATTGGAGACCTCTTCTTGATCTCCTCCCTGAGTAATGAGTTTCGGAGCCTCCCCTGTTGTGATGTGCCCCCACAAACCCTTACTTCCCACCGCAGTCTTCACCATCCGAGACCACACAAGGTAGTTGCTACCTTTGAAAGTAACCGCTACCTTTATCCTCATGTTCATCCCATGTTCCCATCTTTGCTTGACTTGAAAACTTGAATCTTGAATCTCGTACACACCAACCTTGAGTCTAGAATCACGCAAACACACAGAACGTAGCACAGCTTCAACTAGAACGTATCACAGCTTCAACACCTTCAAGACTACTCGCGTGTAGCTTCAAAGCCGTTAGCTTGTAACTCTCTAAAGATCAAACCCCAGATTCAAATGAACCTGGCTCTGATACCATATGAGATTAAGAGATCCTTAGAGTAATCAGAATAAAGAGAGTGTTTAAGAAGTGATTAAGAGAAGTTTGTGAAAGATTAAGAGACTAGATAGAGCCGTTTAGAGTCTAAGAGAGAACCATAGTGTCTAAGAGATTAGAGAGACTCAAACTGCATAATCTTATTAATGAGTGAGGTTACATATTTATAAGAGAGCTACAAGGGTTTCCAAGACTCGAAATGGGCACTATTGAAGCATGTGGAGTCAAAGGTTGCTTTAGGGATGGACGGATGAGGGGACTCGCATGCTTCCTCTCTTTACAGCCTGTCACAGCCTGGCATGCTCTTCCCTTATCCTCTCAACGTTCTGATCCTTATCCTCTTGAGTAACTCTTCCGCGTTTACCATTTCACTTGGGCAATGCACGGTAAGTCTTGGTCGAGGCTTGGATGGTACGGACTGTACGGCTTGTACGGCCTTGTACGGACGTCCGTACCATGCTCTCTCTAAACTCCACTCTGCCTCATCTCTTCATCTCCTCAACCCCTCTTCTCTTCTTACTTATATGCTTAACTCAACTCAACAGTTCTCTCATGAAACACTGAGTTGGAGGCAATGTGGATAGCTGCTTGATTGTCACAATGCATAGTCATAGGAGCACTCTGCTCAATCTCTAGATGCTTCAAGATCCCCTTGATCCACACCAACTCGTTTGTCAGCTTCAACATGGCTCTATACTCAGCTTCAGCACTTGAACAAGAGATAACCTTCTGCTTCTTACTCTTCCAAGTAACCAAGTTCCCTCCAATGAATGTACAATACCCAGTAGTTGATCTCCTGTCCACTCTATCTCCTGCCCAATCAGCATCACAATACCCAACCACTTCTGTACTGCCATTACAGCCCATCCAAACTCCTTGTCCAGCCGTCCCACTCAAATACCTCAGTATCCTATCAACCATCTTCCAGTGATGGACCTTTGGCGCCTGCATATGTTGACTCACTTGATTCACAGCAAAACATATATCTGGCCTGGTAATAGTCAAGTAGATCAGCTTGCCAACCATCTTCCTATACAGCTTAGCATCCTCAAACAACTGGTTCTCTTCAACCTCCCCCTCACGTAAGACCTTATACCCCTCTTCAAGAGGTGTCTTGGCTACCTTTCCTCCAAGTATATCAGCCTCCTTCAACATATCCATTGTATACTTCCTTTGACACATAAACAAACCCTCCTTGGATCTGCATATCTCAATCCCCAAGAAATACTTCATCTCTCCCAAGTCTTTGATATCAAACACAGACTTGAGGAACTCTTTAGTGGCTTTAATCCCAGCCTTATCACTCCATGTGATAATCAAATCATCCACATATACCAGTATCACAATGATCCCTGATGGAGTAACCAAAGTGAAGAGTGTATGATCCAGTTCAGACTTCCTGAATCCTCTCCCATTGAGAGTTGTACTCAGCTTTCTGTACCAAGCTCTAGGAGACTGCTTCAGCCCATATATTGCCTTCTTCAATCTCAAAACATTTCCTGGTTTTACTAGATGCTCAAGACCAGGAGGAGGAAGCATGTATACCTCATCTTCTAGCTCACCTTGTAAGAAAGCATTCTTCACATCCATCTGCCACAAATCCCACTCCAAGTTTGTTGCAATGGACAACACAATCCGAACTGTGTGCAGCTTAGCTACTGGTGCAAAGGTATCAATGTAATCCTCTCCATAGGTTTGTGTAAATCCTCTTGCAACCAGTCTGGTCTTCTTCCTATCAATCTGTCCATTTGCTAGATACTTGATTGTGAAGATCCATCTACTAGATACAGCCTTCTTTCCCTTAGGCAGCTCACTCTCATACCATGTATCATTCTTGATCATAGCACCTGCTTCAGCTCCCACTGATTCTTTCCATTCCTTGTCTAACATAGCTTCTTCATAAGTCCTTGGCACATAACTCTCATCCAGACTAATCATAAAGGCATAATGCTCCTCTGGAAACTCAGCAAATGAACACACAGCTTGAGAAGGATGCTCCACAGCCTGGGCATTGTAGTACACTCTCGTGTTTACCCAGTTGGAAGGATCCCTCTTTATCCTTGTGCTCCTCCTCAAAGCTTGCACCTGATCTTCAGTTTGCACACTAGCCGGCTCCACTTGCTCTTCTTCTGAACTGGCCGGTATGACATTTAGGAATGTAAAAGATTATCTGAGTTTAGAAAGGATTAAAGAAGGAGAATAAGAGATTAAGAGACAACTTAGAGACTAATGGAGAATCATAGTGAAATGAGTAAAGAGAAGGATTGTTTAGAACTGTCTAATCTTTATTAATGACTGAGGTTACATATATATAGTCCTAAGCATTAGGGTTTTTCGAAAACATAAGGATAGCTAAGCATGTGAAGTCAAGGGAAGAGCCTTTGCTTTTGTTTGAACCGGCCAATGACAAGCTTCACACGATTAGGCATCTTCCTGATCCAAGTCCAAGATGCTCTTCCTTTCCAGTCTTTGCCAGCCTGTCTTAGCTGTCAATGCGCGCCTCTCTTATCCACTCCAACGTCTGGATAAGCTTTTGGTCGAGTGTAACTTCACCTCAGTTCATGTGGTTACTCGGTGAAGTTACCATCCTCCCTTTTACCTTGTACGGTCAGTGTACGGATGATCCGTCCGTACCATTGCTCAATTCTCTCTTCCCTTTCACTCCTTTGCTTCCTCATTTCCTTAACTCCTCAATGCCTTCTCAAATACCTCAGCACATCTCAACACTCCCCCTCAAGCTTAGCTTTGTGAAAGCCTAAGCTTGGATAGCTATGAGATCTTCCTCATTAAAAACTTTACCAAGGAAAACCCATTGGGATAAAACCTTGATAAGGGAAAAAGAGTAAAGACCTCACAGCCAAGGGGATCAGCTCCTTCTCTTCCCAAGATCAATGAGGCCCAACCGTATGTGAATGGACTCCATTGTCTTCTGTCTTGCAGCTTTGGTGAACACATCCGCTAACTGATCTTCACTTCTTGTGTAGCATGGCAAGATGACTCCTAGGATGATCATCTGCCTCACCTTGTGGCAATCAACTTCAATGTGCTTGGTTCTCTCATGGAACACCGAGTTGGAGGCAATGTGGATAGCTGCTTGGTTGTCACAATGCATGGTCATTGGCGTGGCTTGATCAATCTCCAAATGCTTCAAGATGCCTTTGATCCATACTAACTCGTTGGTGAGCTTCAGCATAGCTCTATACTCAGCTTCTGCACTTGAGCAAGACACCACCTTCTGCTTCTTACTCTTCCAAGTCACCAAGTTGCCTCCAATGAATGTGCAATAGCCTGTGGTTGATCTCCTGTCTGCTCTATCACCAGCCCAATCCGCATCACAGTATCCCACCACTTCAGTGCTTCCATTGCAGCCCATCCATACTCCTTGATCAGGTGAGCCGTTGAGATACATCAAGATCCTCTCTACCATGCGCCAGTGATGCTCCTTAGGCACTTGCATGTGTTGACTCACCTGATTCACAGCAAAGCAAATGTCAGGTCTAGTTATGGTAAGATAAATCAATTTGCCAACTAGTTTTCTATAGAGTTTAGGATCCTGATAAGGCTTGCTGTCTTCAATCTCCCCCTCTCGTGGGACTTTGTAGCCATCCTCCATAGGCATCCTTGCTGTCTTGCCTCCATAAGCACCTGCACCTTTCAAAAGATCAAGTGTATATTTCCTTTGGGACATGAACAAACCTTCCTTGGATCTACATATCTCAATTCCAAGAAAGTATTTCATTTCTCCCAAGTCTTTAATCTCAAACATGGATTTAAGGAACTCCTTGGTTGCTATGATACCCTCCTTATCACTTCCTGTGATAATGATATCATCAACATACACAAGGAGTGCAATCATACCTGAGGGGGTGGTGAGTGTGAAGAGAGTGTGATCTAGTTCAGACTTCTTGAAGCCTCGGCCATTAAGAGTAGTACTCAGCTTGTTGTACCAAGCTCTTGGTGATTGCTTCAGCCCATAGATAGCTTTCTTCAATCTCAACACATTCCCTCTCTTCACTAAGTGTTCAAGGCCTGGAGGTGGATGCATATACACTTCATCCTCAAGTTCACCTTGTAGAAAGGCATTCTTCACATCCATTTGCCATAACCCCCATCCAAGATTCACAGCCAAGCTTAACACAATCCGGATTGTATGTAGTTTAGCTACTGGTGCAAAGGTTTCTATGTAATCTTCTCCATAAGTTTGAGTGAAACCTCTTGCAACCAGCCTTGACTTCTTTCTCTCAATCTTTCCATCTGCCTTATACTTGATTGTGAATATCCACCTACTAGTCACAGCCTTCTTCCCTTTTGGTAGCTCACTCTCATACCATGTATCATTCTTGATCATAGCTCCTGCCTCAGCTCCAACTGACTCCTTCCATTCTTTATCCATGATTGCTTCTTCATAGCTTCTTGGAATGTAATTCTCATCCAAGTTAACCATGAAGGCGCAATGTTCTTCAGGGTATTGAGCAAATGAACACACGACTTGAGAAGGATGCTCCACTGCTTGGGCATTGTAGTACACTCGCGTGTTTACCCAAGAGGAAGGATCCTTTCTCAGCCTTGTGCTTCTCCTCAATACTGGTTGTTCTTGCTCTTGAACCGGCTCATCTTGTGTAGTCGGTTCTTGTGCTTCACTCTGATGTTCTTCCTCTCCTTGGTCTTGCTCACCTTGATGATGAGAACCTGAGTTGAACTCTCCTCCTTCCTCACTCAAGCCGACTCCTTCTTGGCCATTTTCTTGAGTTTCAGGTTCACTTCCCCCCTCATGATCAAGGTGAGGTGTTTGAGCAGCTCCACTTGGTGCAGTTGAGCTCTCTTCTTGTCTTCCACTTCTTGTGGATTGATCCTGGTTCATCTTGATACCGAGACCTTCCAAAATGATTCTTAAGACTCCAGCCTTATCTGATGTGAGATCCTTCAAATCTTCTTGATTCTTCTCCTCATAGTATCCTCTTTCTTCAATGAACTTCACATCTCTAGATACAAGCACCCTTCTAGCTTCTGGATCATAACACTTATATCCTTTTTGAGTTGTTGAGTAGCCAATGAACATTGCCTTTCTGCTTCTTGCTTCTAGCTTGTTCCTCAACTCTCCTGGTACTAGAACATAGCATAAGCATCCAAACACTCTCATGTATTCCAAGGATGGCTTGCGCTTGTTCAGAACTTCAAATGGTGCTTGATCCTTCAACACCTTTGTAGGCATCCTGTTGATTAGATAGCACGCAGTAGATACAGCATCACTCCAGAATCTCTTAGGTACATTAGCTTGGAACATCAGTGACCGAGCCACTTCCATCAAGTGCCTGTTCTTCCTCTCAGCTACACCATTCTGTTGTGGTGTGTAGGGACAGCTTGTTTGATGAAGGATTCCATGGTGATCTAGATGACTCTTGAACGCATAGCTTGTGTACTCCCCTCCATTATCTGATCTCAAAATTTTAATCCTAGCATGATAATGGTTAGTCACATAAGCTTGAAAGTTCTTGAATGCATCTATCACCCTATCTTTTGATGGAATGAGTGTTAACCAGGTGTATTTAGATTTTTCATCAATGAATGTGACAAAATACTTATGATTATCTCTAGAAAAACTAGGTGCAGTCCACACATCAGTATGAATCAAATCAAAGCAATTTTCATAGACAGTAGATGTTCTTGGAAACACATTCTTACAATGCTTGCCTAAAATGCAAGCCTCACACTTATTATTTTCAAAAACCACACCTGGTAACATCAAGTTTAAAGCCCTCTCATGGGGATGACCTAATCTAGCATGCCACAATGCATTTTTATTCAAACTAGAAGCAGAAGTAAATGAGCAGTTATAATTGGAAACAGGATCAAGCTTCTCAAGCATGTATAAGTCTCCCTTTGTAACTCCTTTTCCAATCAATTGGCTGCTCTCAATATCCTGAAACTTCACATCATTAGGACTGAATATAACATTGCAATTCAAATCAGTAGTGCATTTCTTAACTGAAAGAAGGTTTGATGTGAATTCCGGAATATAAAATGCTCTAGTGTTCTTATCAAATAGCTTTAAGTTTCCTATTCCCTTAATAGGTATCTTATCCCCATTTGCAATCATCACACATCCATTAGTAGGTTCTATATCTTTAATCAGGTTGGTGTCACTAATCATATGATGAGATGCACCTGAATCTATAATCAATGGTTTGGATGTATTGCTAGCACTATGGCAGATGCTAATTTGTGATCTATATGCATTCATCCTAGCATTTCTATCAATGCAATGCTCAATTCCAGTCTTACTATCAATCCTAGCAATCTCAGCCACATTAGGAGTCATTTCTATAGTTCTAGCAATCATAGAAGCACCAAATGAATACCCATGAATGTTACCATTATCCTTGAGCATTTTGATGAGTGCATCCATCTCGGATCTCCTGATGAAGTCTTGATCATTGCCTCGGGGGTTGATAGCTCCAGTGTAGGTCACCAAAGCTTTTCCATCTCCTTCACGGTTCTCCCTTCAGCTCCACGGTTGGATGGCCCTGCTCCACTTGATCCTTCAGTCATGTGAGCTTTTGCCTCTCTCTCCTTCATGAACTTAGCCGGCTTCAAGTGGGGATGGAGTATCCAGCACTGACTCTTCTTGTGTCCATGCTTCTTGCAGTGATCACAGTTCCCATTGAACTTCCTATCCTCATACTTGTTGTAACCAGCTTTGTTGGCTTGTGGAGGCTCTTCCCGGTCAGGTTGCACAGCATTTGCAAGAGATAAGTCTCCCTTGCCTCCAAACAAACCCATTGAGCCCTGCTCCTTCTGTATCTTAGCGCACACCTCTTCAAGGTCAGGCAGCTTCTCAGACCATAGCATGTGCTGGATAAGACCACTGTAGCTTGCATTCAACGTGAGCAGCAACCCAAAGACCTTGTCCTGCTCGCGTCTCTCATTTAGAAGCTCTGGATCAACCGTGCTTGGCCTCAGCATCTCCAACTCAGACCAAAGAGACCTGAACCTCCCCAAGTGCTTAGTGAACTCCGTGTCATCTTGAGTTAACCCATTGATTGCCTTCTTGACTTCAAACACTCGGTTCAGGTTAGAAGTGTTTCCATACACTTTCTGTAGAGTATCCCACAGCTCCTTGGCTGTCTCACAGTAGCTATAAGCATCTAGTATAGCCGGCTCCAAAGAGGCATGAAGAACTGACATCACCATCATGTCTTCTTGTTGCCACTTCTCTACAACACTCTCCTCGGGACTCTCCGTTTCATCCCCTTGAGTAATCACCTTTGGAGCCTCACCAGATGTGATATGCTTCCACAAACCCTTGCTTCCCACAGCAGTCTTCACCATCCTAGACCAGACTAGGTAGTTGGTTCCCTTGAATGTCACCGCGACCTTCATCTTCATGCCACTCTCCATCTTGAACAGCTTGACGTCTCTAGCTTGAACAACCGGTTAGATCTTGTACTGAGAACCCACGCTGCTCTCTAGAACACAGATTCACTCTTGAGTCTTCAAATGAACCTCTCACGGACCACCAAGACACACACAAACACCTTGAGCTTTTGGAACTCTCAAGAAACTCTCAAACACACTCACTTGTTCTCTTAAAGTTTCAAACTTGAATCCTTAAGAGAAACACTCACGAACTCAGATTGTAATCAACCTGGCTCTGATACCATATGACATTTAGGAATGTAAAAGATTATCTGAGTTTAGAAAGGATTAAAGAAGGAGAATAAGAGATTAAGAGACAACTTAGAGACTAATGGAGAATCATAGTGAAATGAGTAAAGAGAAGGATTGTTTAGAACTGTCTAATCTTTATTAATGACTGAGGTTACATATATATAGTCCTAAGCATTAGGGTTTTTCGAAAACATAAGGATAGCTAAGCATGTGAAGTCAAGGGAAGAGCCTTTGCTTTTGTTTGAACCGGCCAATGACAAGCTTCACACGATTAGGCATCTTCCTGATCCAAGTCCAAGATGCTCTTCCTTTCCAGTCTTTGCCAGCCTGTCTTAGCTGTCAATGCGCGCCTCTCTTATCCACTCCAACGTCTGGATAAGCTTTTGGTCGAGTGTAACTTCACCTCAGTTCATGTGGTTACTCGGTGAAGTTACCATCCTCCCTTTTACCTTGTACGGTCAGTGTACGGATGATCCGTCCGTACCATTGCTCAATTCTCTCTTCCCTTTCACTCCTTTGCTTCCTCATTTCCTTAACTCCTCAATGCCTTCTCAAATACCTCAGCACATCTCAACAGCCGGTCCAACTTGTTGTTCTCCACTAGACTGAACCTCATCTACTTCTCCACTAGACTGAACCTCATCCACTTCTCCACTAGACTGAACATTGTTCTCAACTTGATCATGAAGACCTGAATCCTCTTGGTTTTGCTCTTGCTCACCAGATTCAGTTCCATTCCCCCTCTCATGATCAAGAGGAGTTGTTCTTCCAGCTCCACCAGTCTGATTGGAAGACTCTCTCCTGCCGGGTTCCTGATCCTGGGACAACCCTATCCCGAGCTTCTCCAACAACACTCTCAGTATTGTTGCCTTATCAGATGGAGCTTGAGACAAATCCTTCAGATTTTTCCACTCCTTTTCTTCATAATAACCTTTTGTTTCAACAAACTTCACTTCTCTAGATACCATCTCACTCTCCTTGCTTCAGGATCATAGCACTTGTACCCTTTCTGAGTGATAGAGTAACCAATGAACATAGCCTTAGTACTCCTTGCCTCCAGCTTGTTTCTCTGCTCTCCTGGAACCATGACATAGCACACACACCCAAAGACACGTAGGTGATCAATGACAGGTTTGCTCTTGTTCAACACTTCAAATGGAGACAGATTCTTCAATATCTTGGTTGGAACCCGGTTGATGAGATAGCAAGCAGTCTGCACAGCATCACTCCAAAAACGTTTTGGGACATTTGCATGAAACATCATTGATCTAGCAACCTCCATCAAGTGCCTGTTCTTCCTCTCAGCTACACCATTCTGCTGTGGTGTATAAGGACAGCTAGTCTGATGCACAATCCCATGCTTGGCTAGATGACTCTTGAAGGCATTGCTGATGTATTCACCTCCATTATCTGATCTCAGTACCTTCACAGTAGCATTGTATTGATTAGATACATATGCTTGGAAGTTCATAAATGCTTCTAGCACCCTATCTTTAGATGGAAGCAATGTAAGCCAAGTATACTTAGACTTCTCATCAATGAATGTCACAAAGTACTTCTGGCTATCTCTAGACAAACAAGGAGCAGTCCACACATCTGAATGAACTAGATCAAAGCAATGCTCATAAGTAGTTTCTAATGTTGGAAAAACAGTCCTACAATGCTTTCCTAATATGCATGCTTCACACTCCAAGTGATTAAATGACATATTAGGAATTATCAATTCAATAGCACGAGCATGAGGATGACCCAATCTAGCATGCCAAGTAATACTATCAATCTTCTCATAAGTACTACTCAAACACATAGAATCAAAGGGTTTAGAAATCTTAGCCAATTGGAGCTGGTATAGATTGTTGAGATGAGAGAATAAAGAGTTGATATATTGAGAGAGGAAGAGAGTTGGAGCAGACAGTAACTTTGGAGAGTTACCACAGTAACTTTATTGTTACTGTGGTAACTAAAGAAGTTACCATAGTAACCAGGGTAACTCGGATGGCAAGGAGGAGTTACCTTAGGTTGTCTACACTTGATCTGAGTATGAGAAGGGATAAGAGAGGAGAATTGGACAGGCTGTCACTGGCTGGAAAGGAGAAGAGTGCTTTAGCACTATTAGAAGCATGTGAGCAATCTCAGCCATGGGATTAACAGCCTGGCCTTTGACTACACATGCTTATCTTATCCCCTTAGATTGATTTCGAAAATGCTTCTTCCTTTTGTATATATCTTATGTAAACTCTCTCATAATTAATTAATGGAGTTTTGAGTCTCTCTCTCTAGTCTCTCTCTTGTTCTTAATCTCCAATCTCTTTAATTCTCAGATTAAACTTAATCACTCTTTAAATCACAAAATCTAATATGGTATCAGAGCCAGGTTACTTTAAAAGGAGAGAGTTATTTCATTTTTCTAAATGTCCTTGAGTGTTCTTGAGTGTTCTTGAGAGTTCTTGAGAGTTTTTCAAGAGCTAGATCCTTTAAAAGTCAAGTTTGTGTCTGTTGGTGTTTCTTTTGGAGAGTCAGCCTCAAGGGAGTCCCTTTAGGTGTTTGACAAGGTCAGAAGAGGGGTCTAGCTTGTGGTTAAGCTTGGCGTGTGAGATTAGAAGCATTTGGGGGAAGATCTAGGCTAAAGGTTGTTGCTTTAGGCTAAAGGAAATGGAGCTGCTTCAATCTGGTACAACAAGGCGTGAAGAGAAGAAAGAGAGAGGGAATGAGTGGGGGTGGTTCTCACAAATGAAAACAACTCTGAAAAGGTGTGGAGTTTGGAGAAACCATGAGAAGGAAGAGTCTTTGAAGGGTAAAGCTGCTGAGAAAGATCAGACAGCAAGAGAAACAAGTGGAGATTGCTTTAGTCTTGAAGAAAGTATACTGCTTGAGAAGATTGAAGATGTTTATGAGAACAAGATCAATCTTAGGAGAGTGTATGAAGTCAAGAAGGTGATCAGTGAAGCTAAACAAGGAAGAGAAGAGTTCAATAACCATGTGAGGAAGCTACAACACTTGTGGGCTGAACTACAAGGGTTGAGATCCCATGTGGATGGGGATGCTACACCAGAGCAAGAGATGGTCTTGAAGCTCTTGGCGAGTATGGAGTCATCTTATGGGTGGCTGGTGGAGATGGTTCTAAGAGGGGAACAGCTTCCGGAAATGGAAGAGATCTGTGTGCTTATAAGAAGGGCGTATGAGATAATAAGAAATGATGAGAGGCTAACCATGAGTAGGAGTGAGAGCTCATGGAGGCTAACCGGGAGTAGGAGTGAGGGCTTCCGGAAGAGGAGGAGGTGCAGAATGTTATCCAAAGCTTATATCAACATAGGAAAGGGTAGGAAGAGAGTTGTGGGAGAGTGTTCTTACTCTGCCTACATGGGGGAATCAGTAGAAGACCAGTGGGGTGTTAAAAGAGCAGGAGAAAGGGAGTAGAGCTGATGATTGTATCACCAGGAAGGAATGGAGAGTGTTCATGGAACATGTACAAGCCTTAGCAGCAAGCAAGAAGCATGCTATACAATCCGGAGCCTCTAAACCCATTGTGATTGATTCTGGAGCAAGTCATCATACGATCAGTGATAGGAGGCTTATAAGTGAGATCAAGGCTGCAACAGGGAGTGTTATGATAGCTAATGGTGCCATGATCCCAATAGAAGGAGTGGGAAAGCTCAAACTGTTTGAGAAGGACACGGCTGCCTTCTACATGCCTTAGTTCACTTCAAATCTATTATCTGTGAAGAAAGCTACCATTGATCTTGATTGTCAAGTAGTATTCAGACCTGATGAAGTTGAGTTTCAAGATTTGAAGACTGGGAGAGTCATTGGCAGAGGAGACAGCAAGAATCAGCTATACCACCTCGACTTGGCTAAGACCTCTAATCCCTTTGATTCTATTTGCTTGAGTAGTACTGCTGAGAAGATTGATAGTATTACTTGGCATGCTAGATTAGGACATCCTCATGCTCGTGCCATTGAATTGATAATCCCTAATATGTCATTCAATCACTTGGATTGTGAAGCATGCATATTAGGAAAGCATTGTAGGACTGTTTTCCCAACATCTGAGACTACTTATGAGCATTGCTTTGATCTAGTTCACTCGGATGTGTGGACCGCTCCATGCATGTCTAGAGACAGCCATAAATACTTTGTGACATTCATTGATGAGAAGTCTAAGTATACATAGCTCACATTGCTTCCATCTAAACATAGGGTGCTAGAAGCGTTTATGAACTTCCAAGCATATGTATCTAATCAAACAATGCTACTGTGAAGGTACTGAGATCAGACAACGGAGGTGAATACATCAGCAATGCCTTCAAGAGTCATCTAGCCAAGCATGGGATTGTGCATCAGACCAGTTGTCCCTACACACCACAGCAGAATGGTGTAGCTGAGAGGAAGAATAGGCACTTGATGGAGGTTGCTAGGTCGATGATGTTTCATGCAAATGTCCCAAAACGTTTTTGGGGAGATGCTGTACAGACTGCTTGCTATCTCATCAACCGGGTCCCAACCAAGATACTGAAGAATCTGTCTCCATTTGAGGTGCTGAATAAGAGCAAGCCTTTTATTGATCACCTACGAGTATTTGGGTGTGTATGCTATGTCATGACTCCAGGAGAACAGAGAAACAAGCTGGAGGCAAAGAGTACTAAGGCTATGTTCATTGGATACTCTATCACTCAGAAAGGGTACAAGTGCTATGATCCTGAAGCAAGGAGAGTGAGATGGTATCTAGAGAAGTGAAGTTTGTTGAAACAAAAGGTTATTATGAAGAAAAGGAGTGGAAAAATCTGAAGGATTTGTCTCAAGCTCCATCTGATAAGGCAACAATACTGAGAGTGTTGTTGGAGAAGCTCGGGATAGGGTTGTCCCAGGATCAGGAACCCGGCAGGAGAGAGTCTTCCAATCAGACTGGTGGAGCTGGAAGAACAACTCCTCTTGATCATGAGAGGGGGAATGGATCTGAATCTCATGAGCAAGTGCAAAATCAAGAAGATTCAGGCCAGCATAATCAAGAGGTGACACAGGAAGTAGAGAGTGGTGCTCAGTCTAGTGGAGATGGGCAAAGAGAGTCTACTGGCTCAGATGAGAGTGGAGAGTGGGAAGGAGATCCTAATGGGTTAAATGAGAGTGGTGCTCAATCAAGTGAAGATGGGCAAGAGCCACAAGAAGAATAAGTTCAGGAGCTAAGGAGGAGCACAAGGGTGAAGAGAGATGCTTCCAACTGGGTAAACACGAGAGTGTACTACAATGCCCAGGCTGTGGAGCATCCTTCTCAAGCTATGTGTTCCTTTGCAGAGTTTCCGGACGAGCATACAGCCTTCACAGTAAGCTTGGATGAGAGCTATATTCCAAGGACATATGAAGAAGCTATGGCTTTAAAGGAGTGGAGAGATTCAGTAGCTGATGAGTCCGGAGCCATGATTAAGAATGAAACATGGTATGAGAGTGAGCTGCCTAAAGGGAAGAAGGCAGTGACTAGTAAATGGGTGTTCACAATCAAGTTTCATCCTGATGGAAGAATAGAGAGGCGCAAGTCTAGGTTGGTGGCAAGAGGATTTACTCAGACATATGGTGAGGACTATGTTGAGACCTTTGCTCCTGTGGCTAAACTTCATACTATCAGGATTGTATTATCTTTAGCTGTGAATCTTGAGTGGGATTTGTGGCAAATGGATGTGAAGAATGCATTCCTTCAAGGAGAGTTGGAAGATGAAGTATACATGCATCCACCACCAGGTCTTGAACATCTAGTAAAGAAGGGTAATGTGTTGAGGTTGAGGAAAGCTATCTATGGTCTCAAGCAGTCTCCAAGGGCGTGGTACAACAAGTTGAGTACTACACTGAATGGGAGAGGGTTCAGAAAGTCAGAATTGGATCACACTCTCTTTACCCTAACCACCCCATCTGGTATTGTGGTATTGCTTGTGTATGTGGATGATATCATCATCACAGGCAGTGATAAGGAAGGCATCAAGGCTACAAAGGAGTATCTCAAGGCAAGCTTTGAGATTAAAGACTTGGGGGAAATGAAGTATTTTCTTGGGATTGAGATATGCTGATCAAAGGAAGGATTGTTTATGTCTCAAAGGAAGTATGTGATTGATCTCTTGAAGGGAGCAGATGCCTATGGAGGAAAGACAGCCAAGATGCCAATGGAGGATGGTTACAAGGTTCCACGTGAGGGGGAGATTGAGGATAGCAAGCCATTCCATGATCCTAAGCTGTATAGGAAGCTAGTGGGGAAGTTGATTTATCTTACCATTACTAGACCTGATGTGTGCTTTGCGGTGAATCAAGTCAGTCAACACATGCAAGTTCCTAAGGAGCACCACTGGCGGATGGTGGAAAGGATCTTGATGTATCTGAATGGAACTACTGGTCTTGGAGTATGGATGGGATGTAACAAGAGTACTGAGGTTGTAGGCTACTGTGATGCAGATTGGGCTGGGGACCGAGCAGACAGAAGATCAACCACAGGCTATTGTACATTCATTGGTGGTAACTTGGTCACTTGGAAGAGTAAGAAGCAGAAGGTAGTGTCTTGTTCCAGTGCTGAGGCCGAGTATAGAGCAATGCTGAAGCTTACAAATGAGCTAGTGTGGATAAAAGGGATTTTGAAGCATCTGGAGATTATTCAAGCAACGCCAATGACAATGCATTGTGATAATCAAGCAGTTATCCACATTGCATCTAATTCTGTGTTCCATGAGAGAACAAAGCACATTGAGGTTGATTGTCACAAGGTGAGGCAGATGATGATTCTTGGGGTGATTCTACCTTGTTATACTCGGAGTGAGGATCAGTTAGCAGATGTGTTCACAAAGGCAGCAAGGCAAAAGACAATGGAGTCCATACACATCAGGTTAGGACTCATTGATCTCTCGCCTAAGGGCTAGTCTATACACTCTCCTGATCATGTGATCTCTACTCTTTTTTCTCATTAAGGTTTTGTTCCAATGGGTTTTCTTTAATGAGGTTTTAATGAGGGAGATCTCATGGTCCTTCCAAGCTTGACTTGTTCCACATGGTCAAGCTTGAGGGGGAGTGTTGAGATGAGAGAATAAAGAGTTGATATATTGAGAGAGGAAGAGAGTTGGAGCAGACAGTAACTTTGGAAATTTACCACAGTAACTTTATTGTTACTGTGGTAACTAAAGAAGTTACCATAGTAACCAGGGTAACTCGGATGGCAAGGAGGAGTTACCTTAGGTTGTCTATATACAATTTTGTGTATTAGAGCATGATTCAACTAATCAGGGATAATCAGATGAGAAGATTAAAGAGATTAAGAGATTAGAGAGAGAATAAAGAGAGAGAGACTCAAAACTCCATTAATTAATAACTGATGAGGGTTTACAAGTATATAAAGAGAGAGCAACAAGGAATTTCGAAATGTATAAGCATGTGTCGTCAAAGGACAGGCTGGAACTCCTTTTGAATCACTTGGCTGTGCTTTCTCACATGCTTGCACTAGTGTAAAAGCATCCTCTCCTTTCCAGCATCATACAGGCTGTCAAAGTGCTCCCTTATCCTTCCTTATCCTCTTTGGTCGAGTTTACCTTCTTCTCTTCACTAAGTTACCTTCTCATCTCATCAGATAACTTCCCAAGTAGTTACTGTGGTTAAAATAAAGTTACCACAGTAAAACTCTAAAGTTACTGTCTCTCCTTGGTCTTCATCTCAATACTCCCCCTCAAGCTTGACCATGTAGAACAAGTCAAGCTTGGAAACCATGAAGACCTCCCTCATTAAAAACCTCACCAAGTAAAACCCATTGGGATAAAACCTTGATGAGGGAAAAAGAGTGGAGACTCCATGGTTAAGGGGCTCAGCTCCTGGGAGTAAGATCAATGAGTCCAAGCCTTGATAGTATGGACTCCATTGTCTTTAATCTCGCTGCCTTAGTAAACACATCTGCAAGCTGATCTTCACTTCTTGTATAGCATGGCAGAATCACTCCCAAGATAATCATCTGCCTCACCTTATGACAATCCACTTCTATGTGCTTTGTTCTCTCATGAAACACTGAATTGGAAGCAATGTGGATAGCTGCTTGATTGTCACAATGCATTGTCATAGGTGTGGTCTGCTCGATCTCCAAGTGCTTCAAAATACCCTTGATCCACACTAACTCATTTGTAAGCTTCAACATAGCTCTATACTCAGCTTCAGCACTTGAACAGGAGATGACCTTCTGCTTCTTACTCTTCCAAGTAACCAGATTCCCTCCAATGAATGTACAATACCCAGTAGTTGATCTCCTGTCCACTCTATCTCCTGCCCAATCAGCATCACAATACCCAACCACTTCTGTACTGCCATTGCAACCCATCCAAACTCCTTGTCCATGCGAGCCACTCAAATACCTCAGTATCCTATCAACCATCTTCCAGTGATGTACCTTTGGCGCCTGCATATGTTGGCTCACTTGATTCACAGCAAAGCATATATCAGGTCTGGTGATAGTCAAGTAGATCAGCTTACCCACCATCCTCCTATACAGCTTAGCATCCTCAAACAACTGGTTCTCTTCAACCTCCCCCTCACGCAAGACCTTATACCCTTCCTCAAGAGGTGTCTTAGCTATCTTTCCTCCAAGCACATCAGTCTCCTTCAGCATATCCATAGTGTACTTCCTTTGAGATATAAACAAACCCTCCTTAGATCTGCATATCTCAATCCCCAAAAAATACTTCATCTCTCCCAAATCCTTGATGTCAAACACAGATTTGAGAAACTCCTTAGTAGCCTGAATCCCTGCCTTATCACTTCCTGTGATAATCAAATCATCCACATACACTAGAATCACAATGCTCCCTGAAGGTCCTGTCAAGGTGAAGAGAGTTCGATCTAGTTCAGACTTCCTAAAGCCTCTCCTATTGAGTGTTGTACTCAGCTTCCTGTACCAAGCTCTAGGTGACTGTTTCAACCCATATATTGCTTTCTTCAATCTCAAAACATTCCCTGGCTTTACTAGATGCTCAAGACCAGGAGGTGGATGCATGTATACTTCATCTTCAAGTTCACCTTGCAAGAAAGCATTCTTCACATCCATTTGCCACAAATCCCACTCCAAGTTTGTTGCAATAGATAACACAATTCGAATTGTGTGAAGCTTGGCCACTGGTGCAAAAGTATCAATGTAATCTTCCCCATAAGTCTGTGTAAATCCTCTTGCAACCAGCCTAGTCTTGCGCCTATCTATCTCTCCATTTGCAAGGTACTTGATGGTGAAGATCCATCTGCTTGAAACTGCCTTCTTCCCTTTAGGTAACTCACTCTCATACCAAGTATCATTCCTGATCATTGCATCCCTTTCATCTCCTACTGAATCTCTCCAAACCTTGTGCTTCATAGCTTCTTCATAAGATCTTGGTATCTCATTCTCATCCAAGTTACACATAAACACCATGTGCTCTTCTGGAAACTCAGCAAAGGAACACACGGCTTGAGAGGGATGCTCCACAGCCTGGGCATTGTAGTACACTCTCGTGTTTACCCAGTTGGAAGGATCCCTCCTTATCCTTGTGCTCCTCCGCAAGGTCTCAACCTGTTCTTCAGCCTGAACATTCTCTTGTGCTTCCTCTCTTAAACCAGTAGGTTCTCCCTGCTCATTTCCACCTGACTGAGCTTCACTGTCTACTTCCTGTGTCTCCTCCTGATCATGCTGACCTGAATCCTCTTGGTTATGCTCCTGCTCCCCTGATTCAGATCCATTCCCCCTCTCATGATCAAGAGGGGTTGTTCCTCCAGCTTCTCCAGCTTGATTAGAAGGTCCTGTTCTTCCTGGTTCCTGATCTTGGGATAATCCTATCCCTAGCCTCTCCAACAACACTCTCAATGTTGTTGCCTTCTCTGATGGAGCTCTGGACAGATCCTCTAGGTCTTCCCATTTCTTCTCCTCATAATACCCTTTAGACTCAACAAACTTCACTTCTCTAGATACCATAACCCTCCTAGTTATTGGATCATAACATTTGTAGCCTTTCTGAGTGATTGAGTACCCAATGAACATAGCTTTAGTACTCTTTGCTTCTAGCTTGTTCCTTCTTTCTCCGGGAATCATCACATAACATAAGCACCCAAAGACTCTCAAATGATCAATGTGTGGCTTGGTCTTGTTCAGTACTTCAAAGGGAGACAGTTTCTTCAAGACACGGGTTGGCACTCTATTGATGAGATAGCAAGCAGTCTGAACAGCATCACTCCAAAACCTCTTAGGGACATTCATGTGGAACATTATTGATCTCGCAACCTCCATCAAATGTCTGTTCTTCCTCTCAGCCACCCCATTTTGTTGTGGTGTGTAAGGACAGCTAGTTTGTTGCACAATCCCATGCTTTGCAAGATGACTCTTGAAAGCATTGCTAGTGTATTCTCCTCCATTATCAGACCTCAGAATCTTCACAGTGGCATTGTACTGATTAGTAACATATGCTTGGAAGTTCATGAAGGCTTCTAGGACTCTGTCTTTGGAGGGAATCATGGTGATCCATGTGTACTTTGACTTCTCATCAATGAAAGTCACAAAGTACTTATGGCTGTCTCTAGACATACAGGGAGCTGTCCACACGTCTGAATGCACCAGATCAAAGCAATTCTCATATCTGGTTTCTGATGTTGGGAAGACAGTCCTACAGTGCTTTCCAAGTATACAAGCTTCACACTCCAAGTGATTGAACGCCATACTTGGTAGAATCAGTTCAATTGCCTTGGCATGAGGATGTCCCAGCCTTGCATGCCATGTGAGATTATCACACCTATCCGTTGTGCTGCTTAAACACACAGACTCCACAGGACTAGGCGCCTCAGTTGTTTGGAGATGATAGAGCTGATGCTTGCTGTCTCCTCTGCCAATAACCCTTCCAGTCTTCAAATCCTGGAACTCAACTTCATTTGGTCTGAAAACCACTTGACAATCCAGATCAACTGTAGCCTTCTTAACTGAGATTAGATTGGATGTAAACTGAGGTAGGTAGAAGGCAGTGGAGTTCTTCTCAAACAGCTTGAGGTTTCCCACTCCTTCTATTGGGATCCTGGTACCATTGGCTATCATGACACTCCCTGTTGCTGCTTTAACCTCACTGATTAGTCTCTTGTCACTGATCATGTGGTGTGTTGCTCCAGAGTCAATGATGATGGGTTTAGATGTGGATGCTTTGGCAGGAGCACCCAGACTCCGGGTCGTAGCCAAAGCATACACATGCTTAACCAACTCATCCCATTCCTTCTTTGTCACACACTCATCTGCCCTCTTGGTATCCATTCCTCTCATACCCGCACTGTCTCCTACTGTTTCTCCCATGTAAGGTGAGTATGAACACTCTCCTATAACCATCTGCTGAAGTACATCCTTGATTCTCTTCAAGATCACACTCATCCTGTCACTTAAGTGTTCAGACTCGCTATCCTTTCTCCATGCCCTTCTCTTCATTAACCACTCCTTAGAAAGTTTTCTCAACCTTCCCTTCTTACAGCTTGTACCTCCCTTCCATCTTTCTGGCTTCCTGTTCATTTCCCACACATCACAAGTATATTTAACAAGCTCACATACCTCTTCCATAAGAAAGCTGAAGATCACATCTTGCTTCCTCCTTTCTTGACAACATCTCGGATTTGATGTGTGTGCCTTCACCACATCTAACTCTGACCATACTTCTCTCAGCCTTCCCACAAGCTGATAACACTCATCCTTTCCTTGTCTCAAGCCGCGGATCACCCCTCTGTCCTCAATGGCTCTTACAAGCTTGGACTTGCCTAAAGTTGCTTCAATCTCACTCTTTGTAGTGTTTCCTTGAACAACTTCATTTCCCAGCTTCAGACCTCTTGTCTGACCTTCTTCAGTAGCCATTTCCATGAAAGGTTTCCCCTTTCCATGACTACTCCATAACCCACAGCTTTCCAAAGCTCTTTTGGCCCACCTTGACCACTCGCCATGCCTCTCCTCTTCAGTCTTCACAGTTGACTCAGGTCTGTGCTCCATATCCATGTTGAGATGATTTGGATTCACCAGAACCTCTCACGCCACCAAGATAATGAAACCCAGAAGTTAAGAACACCAAGAACACTCAAGAACACTCAAGATTTTTAAGAAAAAGGAATCACACTCTCCCACTTTGCGCAACCTGGCTCTGATACCATATACACTTTTGTGTATTAGAGCATGATTCAACTAATCAGGGATAATCAGATGAGAAGATTAAAGAGATTAAGAGATTAGAGAGAGAATAAAGAGAGAGAGACTCAAAACTCCATTAATTAATAACTGATGAGGGTTTACAAGTATATAAAGAGAGAGCAACAAGGAATTTTGAAATGTATAAGCATGTGTAGTCAAAGGACAGGCTGGAACTCCTTTTGAATCACTTGGCTGTGCTTTCTCACATGCTTGCACTAGTGTAAAAGCATCCTCTCCTTTCCAGCATCATACAGGCTGTCAAAGTGCTCCCTTATCCTTCCTTATCCTCTTTGGTCGAGTTTACCTTCTTCTCTTCACTAAGTTACCTTCTCATCTCATCAGATAACTTCCCAAGTAGTTACTGTGGTTAAAATAAAGTTACCACAGTAAAACTCTAAAGTTACTGTCTCTCCTTGGTCTTCATCTCAATAGTCTACACTTGATCTGAGTATGGGAAGGGATAAGAGAGGAGAATTGGACAGACTGTCACTGGCTGGAAAGGAGAAGAGTGCTTTAGCACTATTAGAAGCATGTGAGCAATCTCAGCCATGGGATTAACAGCATGGCCTTTGACTACACATGCTTATCTTATCCCCTTAGATTGATTTCGAAAATGCTTCTTCCTTTTGTATATATCTTATGTAAACTCTCTCATAATTAATTAATGGAGTTTTGAGTCTCTCTCTCTAGTCTCTCTCTTGTTCTTAATCTCCAATCTCTTTAATTCTCAGATTAAACTTAATCACTCTTTAAATCACAAAATCTAATATAGATTATTCTTGCTGTCTCCTCTCCCAATGACCCTTCCAGTCTTCAATTCTTGGAACTCAACATCATCTGGCCTGAATACTGTTGATCAGAGTTAAGTATATGAGAAGAGGAGCTAAGGGAGTTGAGATATTAGAGGAAGAGATGAAGTATGGAAGAAGAGGTGAGTTTGGGTTGAGTGATCCGTACAAGGCCGTACAGGCCGTACCATCCGTACATAGGACATCAACCAAACTCACCAAGGTAAAACTAAGTTACCAAGGTAACTTAGTGGAGAGGAGGATAAGGTTTGGAGTGGATAAGACCGCGGAGGAAGAAGAGCTCAGGCGCGGACTGACAGTCTGGCATGGACTGGAAAGTAAACAGCATCTATGGGAAGATGCTAGATGCCTCACACACTTGAAGAAGCTCATTGGCCGGATTCAAATATAGGCTCCTCCTCCTTTTGACTTCACATGCTTTCCTTATCCTTTGTAATCGAAAACCCTAAGCTCCCCTTGCTATATATTGTAACCCAAGATCATTAATGAAAGTTAGACAGTTCTAATCACTAAATCTCTCTACACATTTCACAATGATTCTCCATTAGTCTCATAATCTCTTACTCTTTCTTAATCTATCTCTTATTCTCTTATAAACTCAGATTCTATCTTACATTTCTCAAAAGTCATATGGTATCAGAGCCAGGTTGATTTCAATCTGAGTTCTTTGGTGTTTCTCTTAAAGATTCAAACGTGAAGCTTTAAGAGATCAAGTGAGTGTGTTTGGAGTGTTCTTGAGAGTTTCGACATCACAAAGGGTTCAGCTACTTTTGGGAGATCTTTTCTGGTTCTTTGGAGGTTCTTTGAAGACACAAGACAAGAAACAAGGTGGGGAAGCTGGTGTTGCGAATCTAAGGTCCAAGATCAAGTCTTTTGCAAGCTATTGAAGTGAAGCTGTTGAAGATGGAAAGCGGGATGAAGATGAAGGTTGCGGTGACTTTCAAGGGAAGTAACTACCTAGTATGGTCTAGGATGGTGAAGACTGCTGTGGGAAGCAAGGGCTTATGGAAGCACATCACGTCTGGTGAGGCTCCTAAGCTGATTACCCAAGAAGGAGACAAGGAGAGTGTCTCGGAGAGTGAAGCTGAGAAGTGGCAGCAAGAAGACATGATGGTGATGTCAGTTCTTCATGCCTCGTTAGAGCCAGCTATACTGGATGCTTATAGCTACTGTGAGACAGCCAAGGAGCTGTGGGACACACTGAAGAAGGTGTATGGAAACACTTCCAATCTGAGCCGGGTGTTTGAAGTAAAGAAGGCAATCAATGGGTTGTCTCAAGAAGACATGGAGTTTACCAAGCATTTGGGAAGGTTCCGGTCACTGTGGTCTGAGTTGGAGATGCTTTGGCCAAGTACACTTGATCCAGAGCTCCTAAATGAGAGGCGTGAGCAGGACAAGGTCTTTGGGCTTCTACTCACGCTGAATCCAAGCTACACTGGTCTAATCCAGCACATGTTGAGGTCCGAGAAGCTACCTGATCTAGAGGAGGCGTGTGCTCAGATACAAAAGGAGCAAGGCTCCATTGGCTTGTTTGGAGGCAAGGGGGAGCTGTCTCTTGCTAATGCTGTGCAATCTGATCATGAAGAGACTCCACAAGCCAACAAAGCAGCACACGGCAAGTATGAGGATAGGAAGTTCAATGGCAACTGTGATCATTGCAAGAAGCATGGACACAAGAAGAGCCAATGCTGGATACTTCATCCTCATTTGAAGCCGGCGAAGTTCATGAAGGAAAGGGAGGCAAGGGCGCATGTATCTGATGGAGCAGGACCATCTAACCGTGGAGCTGAAGGAGAGGGACGTGAGGGTGATGGCAAGGCACTGGTGACATACTCAGCGACTCCTAACATCCGCGGCAATGATCAGGACTTCATAAGGAGATCCGAGATGGATGCACTCATCAAAATGCTCAAGGAGAATGGTAACATTCATGGGTACTCATTTGGTGCATCAATGATAGCTAGGACTATAGATAATACTCCATATGTTACTGACATTGCTAGGATGAATAGCATTAAGTGTAGTGACAATGCTAGAGCCGAGTACACCTTTGATAGAAATGCTAGGATGTATCATGAGCTTAAAGCATTTAGATCACCATTGAACCTGTGTCACACTGCTAGCAACATAACTAAGCCATTAATTGTTGATTCTGGTGCATCTCATCACATGATTAGTGATACAAATCTGATTAAAGATATAGAACCAACTAATGGACATGTTATGATTGCAAATGGAGATAAGATACCTATTAGAGGAATAGGAAACTTGAAATTGTTTGACAAAAACTCTAGAGCTTTCTATATGCCTGATTTCACATCCAACTTGTTATCTGTCAAGAAGTGCACAACTGATTTGAATTGCAATGTTATATTCAGTCCTAATGATGTGAAGTTTCAGGATATTGAGAGCAGCCAAATGATTGGAAAAGGAATCACTAAAGGAGAGTTGTATTTGCTTGAAGAACTTGAACCTGTTTCCAATCACAAATGCTCATTTACTTCTGCTTCTAGTTTAAATAAAAATGCATTGTGGCATGCTAGATTAGGACATCCCCATAGTAGGGCTTTGAACTTGATTTACCAGGTGTTTTTATTTGAGAATAAGGATTGTGAAGCTTGCATTTTAGGCAAGCATTGTAAAACTGTTTTTCCAAACTCTACTAGTGTTTATGATAAGTGCTTTGATCTTATACATTCTGATGTTTGGACTGCACCTTGCATATCTAGGGATAATCATAAATACTTTGTGACATTCATTGATGAAAAATCCAAATACACCTGGTTAACTTTAATCCCATCAAAAGATAGAGTGATAGATGCATTTAAGAACTTTCAAGCTTATGTGACTAACCATTATCATGCCAAGATTAAAATTTTTAGATCAGATAATGGAGGAGAGTACACAAGCTATGCGTTCAAAAGCCATCTAAACCATCATGGGATCTTGCATCAAACAAGCTGTCCTTATACTCCACAACAGAATGGGGTGGCTGAGAGGAAGAACAGGCACTTGATGGAGGTTGCTAGATCACTGATGTTTCAAGCCAATGTCCCAAAGAGATTTTGGAGTGATGCAGTTGCAACGGCATGCTACTTGATCAACCGGATTCCCACCAAGGTGCTAAAGGATCAAGCACCATTTCAGGTTCTCAACACGCACAAGCCATCAGTAGAGTACTTAAGAGTATTTGGGTGTTTATGCTATGTGCTGGTACCAGGAGAGTTGAGAAACAAGTTAGAAGCAAGAAGCAGGAAGGCAATGTTCATTGGCTACTCAACAACTCAAAAAGGATACAAGTGTTATGATCCAGAAGCTAGAAGAGTACTTGTATCTAGAGATGTGAAGTTCATTGAAGAAAGAGGGTACTATGAGGAGAAGAATCAAGAGGAATTGAAGGATCTCACATCAGATAAGGCTGGAGTCTTAAGGACTATCCTAGAGGGTCTAGGCATCAGGATGAACCAGGATCAGTCTGCGAGTGGTGGAGGCCAGGGAGGAAGCTCCAATGAACCGCTTAGAGCTACACAAACACCTCACCTTGATCATGAGGGGGGAAGTGAACCTGAAACTCAAGAAAATGGCCAAGAAGGAGTCGGCTTGAGTGAAGAAGGAGAAGAGATCAACTCAGGTTCTCATCATCAAGGTGAGCAAAGCCAAGAAGATGAAGAACATCAGAGTGGAGTTCAAGAACCAAGTACACAAGATGAACCGGTTCAAGAACAAGAACAACCTGTATTGAGAAGAAGCACAAGGCTGAGGAAGGATCCTTCCAGTTGGGTAAACACGCGAGTGTACTACAATGCCCAAGCTGTGGAGCATCCCTCTCAAGCTGTGTGCTCCTTTGCTCAATACCTTGAAGAACATTGTGCTTTTATGGTAAACTTGGATGAGAATTACATTCCAAGAAGCTATGAAGAGGCAGTAATGGATAAGGAATGGAAGGAATCAGTTGGAGCTGAGGCAGGGGCTATGATCAAGAATGATACATGGTATGAGAGTGAGTTACCAAAAGGGAAGAAGGCTGTGACTAGTAGATGGATCTTCACAATCAAGTATAAGGCTGATGGAACAGTTGAGAGGAAGAAGTCAAGATTGGTTGCAAGAGGTTTCACTCAAACTTATGGAGAGGATTACATTGAGACCTTTGCACCAGTAGCTAAACTACACACAATCCGGATTGTATTAAGCTTGGCTGTGAACCTTGGATGGGGCTTATGGCAAATGGATGTGAAGAATGCATTCCTACAAGGAGAGCTGGAGGATGAAGTGTATATGCATCCACCTCCAGGCTTGGAACACTTAGTGAAAAGAGGAAATGTGTTGAGACTGAAGAAAGCTATCTATGGACTGAAGCAATCACCAAGAGCTTGGTACAACAAGCTGAGTACTACTCTGAATGGCCGAGGCTTCAAGAAGTCTGAACTAGATCACACCCTCTTCACTCTCACTACTCCCTCAGGTATGATTGCACTCCTTGTGTATGTTGATGATATCGTTATCACAGGAAGTGATAAGGAAGGTATCATAGCAACCAAGGAGTTCCTTAAATCCATGTTTGAGATTAAAGACTTGGGAGAAATGAAATACTTTCTTGGAATTGAGATATGTAGATCCAAGGAAGGTTTGTTCATGTCCCAAAGGAAGTATACACTTGATCTTTTGAAAGGTGCAGGTGCTTATGGAGGCAAGACAGCAAGGATGCCTATGGAGGATGGCTACAAAGTCCCACGAGAGGGGGAGATTGAAGACAGCAAACCTTATCAGGATCCTAAACTCTATAGAAAGCTAGTTGGCAAATTGATTTACCTTACCATAACTAGGCCTGACATTTGCTTTGCTGTGAATCAGGTGAGTCAACACATGCAAGTGCCTAAGGAGCATCATTGGCGCAAGGTGGAGAGGATCTTGATGTATCTCAATGGCTCACCTGATCAAGGAGTATGGATGGGTTGCAATGGGAGCACTGAAGTGGTTGGATACTGTGATGCGGATTGGGCTGGTGATAGAGCAGACAGGAGATCAACCACAGGCTATTGCACATTCATTGGAGGCAACTTGGTTACTTGGAAGAGTAAGAAGCAGAAGGTGGTGTCTTGCTCTAGTGCAGAAGCTGAGTATAGAGCTATGCTGAAGCTGACCAACGAGCTGGTGTGGATCAAGGGCATCTTGAAGCATTTAGAGATTGATCAAGCCACGCCAATGACTATGCATTGTGATAACCAAGCTGCCATCCACATTGCCTCCAACTCGGTGTTCCATGAGAGAACCAAGCACATTGAAGTGGATTGCCACAAGGTGAGGCAGATGATCATCTTAGGAGTTATCTTGCCATGCTACACAAGGAGTGAAGATCAGTTGGCTGATGTGTTCACCAAGGCTGCAAGACAGAAGACAATGGAGTCCATTCACATCAGGTTGGGCCTCATTGATCTTGGGAAGAGAAGGAGCTGATCCCCTTTGGCTGTGAGGTCTTTACTCTTTTTCCCTTATCAAGGTTTTATCCCAATGGGTTTTCCTTGGTAAGGTTTTTAATGAGGAAGATCTCATAGCTGTCCAAGCTTAGGCTTTCACAAAGCTAAGCTTGAGGGGGAGTGTTGATCAGAGTTAAGTATATGAGAAGAGGAGCTAAGGGAGTTGAGATATTAGAGGAAGAGATGAATATGAGATTTAAGAGTACTCAGGTTGTATGTGTGTATGAAACCCAAATGGGTAAAGAGAGAGAGCTTGGAAGCGATTTGAGAGAAAGGAAGTTTAATGAGTGTTTGTGTGTCTAAGTATTTAAGAGATTAGTAACAAGACTGAGAACGTGTATAGAGATTCAGGATGAGAGACTAGAGAGACTAAGAGAAAGTGTTTCAGATTAGAGAAGGAGAAGGGAAACCCCCTTACTCACTTAAGAGTTACAAAACATCACTTATGAGCTTATATATGCTCTTTACAACTTGCAATCATAAACCTAAATCTAAGGGCTGTTATAACTTGAATTTAAATGAATGGATGATATGGACAGATGGTCTTGGTCGTGGCTGTGCTGTTCCTGATGGATAATTGGTCCATTTGAATCTGGTCAAGGGAAGGCTGGCTCCTTATTGGCTAGCTAAAGGCTCCCATGAATCTGCCCACTTCTTTTGCTAGATACATGGTCTCCTTTTGCTTTTACTTTACAGCAAGAGACTCTCCTTTCCAGCCTGTCACTCGCCAGCCTCTCCTTTGTCTTCTTCTCTTAAGAGTTTCACCAGTGCCCTATTTTTGCACCAACTCCAAATGTGCTCAAATGGTTGACTGGTGAACTTTCGGGATGTCTCGGTCCGTACGGATCCGTACGGTCCGTACAACGTCCATACCAAATCCGTACAGCCAGTCCCTAAGTTTGCACACTCGCCCAAATACTCTTCTAAGTCCCTCCTGGACTTGGCCCTATCTTTGCACCACACTTCCATCTTCTCTCTAACTCCTCCAAAGCCCTCACATGATCAGTCTAAGTCTTTCCTAGACTTATCTTCACAAGATAACTTCTTCAGAACACTTCTGAAGCTTGATTGAACTCTTCTAGACATCTTCTAGAGCTTGCCCTATCATTGTACAAGCTCCATCTTCTCTTCAGTTCAACACTCCCCCTCAAGCTTGACTTTAGGAGATCCTGAGCCAAGCTTGGAACTCTGAAGAGTCTCCCTCATTAAAAACCTTACAAGGAAAACCCATTGGGACAAAACCTTGCAAGGGAAAAAGAGTAGAGCTCTCCAAAGCCTAGGGATTGGCCAGTGAGCTCTTGTGCCTTAGAACCAGTGTGGTTGGACACAAGAAGCTCTGGATCACGGCCTAATAGGTGCAGCAACTCTTCACAGCTTTGCGCACACTTCACACTTCAGCTTCACCTCTTCATGGAACCGGTTTGAAGTCTCCCCCTCTCAACTGACTTCTCAGCCATCTTAGAGAAGCTAGGACACGACCAGATCATCTTCAAAACACCAGTGAGGTTGATCAACACTTCACACACGGCTTGCCCTCTTCATAGAACTGGTTTGAATCTCCCCCTCTCAACAGACTTCACAGCCACCTTAGAGAAGCTAGGAAATGACCAGGAACACCTTTAGTGAGGCTCAAGCAATGGTACCTGATACATTATCCCAAAGGTGCATCAGTACCTATTAAAAACAAGAAAATGAATATCCTGCATCACACTTGATGCACACAATCTCACAATTCAATCATAATCATTTTATGTATCTTTTCAAGCACAAGCAATGAATAAGATGGATAAAAAGGTTTAAAAGTCTAAGGGAACTTCCCTTGTGTTTTTGTGAGTTTCCTAACTCAGCCAATGCACCATCTTCATGGCATCACCAACTTTTTGGAAAGGCAGAATGGATTCATCAGCTTCTCCTCAATCACCTCTCATTGAAGCCGCATTGATGGAGAGCGTTCTTCTTCACTCGCCAAGACTGCTCTGAACAGCCAAGACTGCTCTGAACAGCCTCTTGCCTAGACACGCCACTGTCTTGGTCCGGTTGATGATCCTTGTAGAAGCCTTTGCAAAGACTTGTTACTGACCATGGATCATATGCATTAAGACTCCCCCTCAAGCTTAGAACCAAGACTAGAAGGAGCTAAGCTTGTGATGATCCTATGCATCTCCATGGTCTAATAACTATCATCTTTTATGATAGCTTTCTTCTTGTGAGTTTTCTCTCTTCCTTAACCAGGAATTAGGATGTTTGAATCACCATAGAGAGTCTCACAAGACACGCCTCTCATTGCATAATGACCCATGCTACACTTCCTGTAGACTAAGGACTAGATATGTCCAATGGTATTATGCAATGGCCATCTCTCATTGCATACTCAATCACACTACACTTCCTGTAGATTATGGACTAACATGTCCTAGTGATGATATGCAATGGCACAAGATCTTTGTCTTTACATTCTTGATTGTTGGCGAGTTACATGTATCACATTCCTTGTGTACCTAACACCACCACAACTCAATGCAAGATCAGATCATCCCACTGGGATCAAACCAAGATTATCCATCCTGTTTGATCACCAATGCCACAATAATATAGGATACTTGAGACAAGCTAGACAATCAAGACAATCAAGCAAAGACAATCAATTCAGTTTTGTTTTTTTTTTAAATGCAACAATAGATGAATGCATTAGGTTACACACTAACTATATGAATGAAACAGATTCAATCCAAATGGAACACAAGTCTAGATGATACTTATGCAATCAAGATGACAAGAGTGACTCAACTCATGCTTATGCTCACTAGTTTTATCAAAGCCAATGATTCAAGTAGCTTAGACATACTTCTAAATGCTTATAAGACATCACTGATGGATTTAACTATGACATAGCAACAATCAGAACTGGACTGAGTCAAGACAAGCAGATTTCAATTTCTAACAATGACAATGCAAGTTCTATACTTAAGTTCTCTAAATGCAAAGTTTACATCAGTACATTTGCAATTTAGGCTCATTTTTAAATGCATTACTACATGAATGCACAATCTTAAAGCATTAGCTATATGAATGCAACAGGTTCAATCCATGAGCAATATTAAGGCTATGCACAACAGTTTCAATCAAAACCAATGATGCAAGCAACTTAGACAATTTCTAATTGATGCAAGACTTTCATTGATGGATTAAACATAGGCAATAGCATCAGATAACAATAGGATTGAACTTAGACAGTTTGAGATATGTTTATGTATGCAAAATAACTTATCAATCATGATGCAAGCAGCAGAGACATTCTACTCAATTCTACAACACATTCATGATGATTCAAGCTATGAAAACACTCAAGACAATGCAATAAACAGAACATGAGATTCTGGGACTCTAGACATTACTTACTATCAATAAGACAATGCAGCAGCAAAACAATTTCAGTGCAATTAGCCTAGACATTCTACTTAGAAGCTATAAACTCTTAATGGAATTAGGGAAAGCACATAGTATAATCAGGAGATAAACCTATCAAGACATATTAAGATAGATGAGACTAGGTTTACTCCCTTGTTTAAGGTGATGAGGAGTGGTTCTTAACGTTGCCACTTGAATCCTCACTTCTTCTTCTTCTCTTATTGCAATCACCCTTCTGAATTTGCCACCATGATGGAATGCTTGTGGATGCTTCAGCTACTTCTTCAATCACCTCACAATAGAAGCCGCCTTGATAGAGTAGCCTTCTTCTTCACACAGCCAAGAGTGCTCTGTCTTAGTTTGAGCACCCTCTTGAATAGGCACGCCACTGCCTAGACCCGGTTAGCTTCTTCTTCAGGTACTTGCAATGTTAAGGAGAAAAACACCAGTGAGTCTTACAACCATCTGTGCTTCTCCCTTTTTGTAACACCTCTCCATTGTACACACAATGGGCATCATTCTTTCTCTTTCAACTCGGATTTGATGATGAACTAGGAACACCTTTTGTGAACCTGAAACATCACTCAAACTCTAGCAAAGATAAGTCACAATTGCATTGGGATCAATCCTTGACTTCATCAAGTTTGATCACCAATGTCTCAAGCTTTATAACATTAGATAGAATCAAGACAATGTCAAGTTCTTATCTATGCAAGCAACCATTCTCTAAATACTAAGCAAGACCTTATCAGATTCAAGTCAAAGCATTTAGGCAATTTTATGCAACTTAGATTTTAATCTAAATGCAACAATACAAGGCAGTATGCATTAATCTTAATCAGTTTCTAACTCATGAAAGCAAGCATGATTAGATAATATAATCTATCATCTTAACAAGACAAGTTAATTTAGAACTGACATTAAGCATTTAACCATTTTCAATAGTATTGATGTCAAATCTTGATTAATAAATTATCAAGTTTGATTTCCAATATCACAAGCAATGCAGCAGATAGACACAAGGCATTATCAAGTTCTATTCTTTGCAAGCTAAATCTCTAAGTACAAGTAAGATCCTAACAGATTCAAGACAAGTTACTTAGACACTCTTAAGAGCTTCTTTACTCAGTACTTAGACATTAATCTAATACTTCAATGTAAGACAGCCACAAGACTATATGCAACAGCTTTAAATTCGGTTTCACTCCATGTATGCAAGCAGATTTAATTAATCACAACAAGCATCACTATGAACCGGAGCTAAGCATACTAAACAATTTCAATACCCAAACAAGACTCTTAAAGTATCCTGGGACAGATTCTAAAGCAACTTCATTTTAGCAATCTTTTAAACAATCCTCAGGTTTCCAATCACATCACAACATCACAACCTGTTTATACACTCAAGCTTTATACAAGAGAAAGAGATTTCCTTACAGCCAAGGAACTAGTGTTAGTTCCTTGAAACTCCTTAGTACATGGGAAGATCCGAGCTGTTGGTGTCAACTCCTACATCTCCTTCTTTCATGGACCTTTCTCTTGAACCCACCATGCCTAAGACACCTCCTCTCTTCATTTTTGAGTCGCCATACCAGGTACAAGTTGAAAGCTTTCACCTTTCTTCTTGGACAGTGAATGGGAATGGCTTGGACATGCTTCCAATGGCCTTCTTTCTTCAGGACGACCATGAGAGAGTGGAGAACGACCAAGAACAGCTTCTGGACGCCATTGATGAGCACACCTTCTTCTTGAAGAGGTTGAACAGCCAAATGAACATGAAGCTTCTTCTTGGTTTGGAAATGGCATGGGAGTGAGCTTTGAGCTTAGCGGAAGCTGGAACCAAGTTCTAATGAACCTGGCTCTGATACCATATGAGATTTAAGAGTACTCAGGTTGTATGTGTGTATGAAACCCAAATGGGTAAAGAGAGAGAGCTTGGAAGCGATTTGAGAGAAAGGAAGTTTAATGAGTGTTTGTGTGTCTAAGTGTTTAAGAGATTAGTAACAAGACTGAGAACGTGTATAGAGATTCAGGATGAGAGACTAGAGAGACTAAGAGAAAGTGTTTCAGATTAGAGAAGGAGAAGGGAAACCCCCTTACTCACTTAAGAGTTACAAAACATCACTTATGAGCTTATATATGCTCTTTACAACTTGCAATCATAAACCTAAATCTAAGGGCTGTTATAACTTGAATTTAAATGAATGGATGAGATGGACAGATGGTCTTGGTCGTGGCTGTGCTGTTCCTGATGGATAATTGGTCCATTTGAATCTGGTCAAGGGAAGGCTGGCTCCTTATTGGCTAGCTAAAGGCTCCCATGAATCTGCCCACTTCTTTTGCTAGATACATGGTCTCCTTTTGCTTTTACTTTACAGCAAGAGACTCTCCTTTCCAGCCTGTCACTCGCCAGCCTCTCCTTTGTCTTCTTCTCTTAAGAGTTTCACCAGTGCCCTATTTTTGCACCAACTCCAAATGTGCTCAAATGGTTGACTGGTGAACTTTCGGGATGTCTCGGTCCGTACGGATCCGTACGGTCCGTACAACGTCCATACCAAATCCGTACAGCCAGTCCCTAAGTTTGCACACTCGCCCAAATACTCTTCTAAGTCCCTCCTGGACTTGGCCCTATCTTTGCACCACACTTCCACCAGTGCCCTATTTTTGGATGGCTCTCTTTGACTACACATGCTCTGAATCTCTTTCTTATCTTATGGATTTCGAAATGTATTGACTCTCTCACATAAATATGTTGTAAACCTCATCTTTAATAATTAATGGAGTTTTGAGTCTCTCTCTTTATTCTCTCACTAAAATCTCTTAATCTCTTTAATCTTTTCATCTGATTATCTCTGATTATTTGAATCATGCTCTAATACACAAAAGTGTATATGGTATCAGAGACAGGTTGGCAAAAAAGGGGGTGAGTGTGATTTCTTTTTCTCAAAATCAGAGTGTTCTTGAGTGTTCTTGAGTGTTCTTGAGTGTTCTTGGGATTATTGAGGTTTCTGGGTATGTGTGTTGTCTATTCTTTTGTGGCTGGGTTTATTTGAGATTCTCTGGTGGAAACATGGATATGAAGCACGAATCTAGTGGAGCAGTGAAGAGAAAGGTGTTGGAAGAGAAGCATACTGTCTGGTTATCAAGGTAGCTATGGTACTATGAAGATGGGCAGAGAAGAAGCACAACAGATTCTTATGGGCAAGTGTTCTTACTCAGCTTACATGGGAGAATCTGTAGAGAGCAGTGGGGTGATGAGGAAGCTAGAGACCAAAGGAGCGGATGAGCGTGTCACAAAGGATGAATGGGATGAGTTTGTCAAGTATGTGTATGCTTTGGCTACGACCCGGAGACAAGGTGCTCCTGCCAAAGCATCCACATCCAACAAACCCATCATTGTTGATTCTGGAGCAAGTCATCACATGATTAGTGACAGAAGCTTAATGAGTGATGTAAAGAAAGCCACTGGGGGTGTGATGATAGCCAATGGAGATAGGATTCCAATAGAAGGGGTTGGAAAGCTCAAGCTATTTGACAAAGACTCAAATGCCTTCTACATGCCACAGTTTGCTTCAAATCTGGTATCTGTGAGGAAAGCCACGATTGATCTTGGCTGTCAAGTAGTATTCAGGCCAGATGATGTTGAGTTCCAAGATTTGAAGACTGGAAGGGTCATTGGGAGAGGAGACAGCAAGAATAATCTATACCAGCTCCAATTGGCTAAGATTTCTAACCCCTTTGATTCTATGTGTTTGAGTAGTACTTATGAGAAGATTGATAGTATTACTTGGCATGCTAGATTGGGTCATCCTCATGCTCGTGCGATTGAATTGATAATTCCTAATATGTCATTTAATCACTTGGAGTGTGAAGCATATTGAGATGAAGACCAAGGAGGCTGAGACAGTAACTTTAGAGTTTTACTGTGGTAACTTTATTTTTACCACAGTAACTACTTGGGGAAGTTATCTGATGGGATGAGAAGGTAACTTAGTGAAGAGAAGAGAGGAAACTCGACCAAAGAAGATAAGGAAGGATAAGGAAGGATAAGGGATCACTTTGACAGCCTGTATGATGCTGGAAAGGAGAAGTTGCCTTTATACTAGTGCAAGCATGTGAGAAAGCACAGCCAAGTGATTCAAAAGGAGTTCCAGCCTGTCCTTTGACTACACATGCTTATCCATTTCGAATTTCCTTGTTGCTCTCTCTATTAATACTTGTAAACCTCATCAGTTATTAATTAATGGAGTTTTGAGTCTCTCTCTCTTTATTCTCTCTAAAATCTCTTTAATCTTTTCATCTGATTATCCCTGATTGGTTGAATCATGCTCTAATACACAAAAGTGTATATGGTATCAGAGCCAGGTTGCTAAAAAGGGGAGAGTGTGATTTCGTTTTTCATAAAAATCTGGGTGTTCTTGAGTGTTCTTGAGTGTTCTTGGTGTTCTTGAGTTCTGGTCTTTATTATCTGAGTGGTGTGAGATATTCTGATGGATTCAAACTATCTCAACATGGAAATGAAGCACAGATCTAGTACAACCATGGAGCTTGAAGAAGAGAGGGATGGCGATTGGTCAAGATGGGCAAAGAGAGCTTTGGAAAGCTGTGGGTTATGGAGTAGTCATGGAAAGGGGAAACCTTTCATGGAAATGGCTACTGAAGAAGGTCAGACAAGAGGTCTGAAGCTGGGAAATGGAGTTGTTCAAGGAAACACTACAAAGAGTGAGATTGAAGCAACTTTAGGCAAGTCCAAGCTTGTGAGAGTCGTTGAGGACAGAGGGGTGATCCGCGGCTTGAGACAAGGAAAGGATGAGTGTTATCAGCTTGTGGGAAGGCTGAGAGAAGTATGGTCAGAGCTAGATGTGGTGAAGACACACACATCAAATCCGAGATGTTGTCAAGAAAGGAGGAAGCAAGATGTGATCTTCAGCTTCCTTATGGAAGAGGTATGTGAGCTTGTTAAATATACTTGTGATGTGTGGGAAATGAACAGGAAGCCAGAAAGATGGAAGGGAGGTACAAGCTGTAAGAGGGGAAGGTTGAGAAAACTTTCTAAGGAGTGGTTAATGAAGAGAAGGGCATGGAAAAAGGATAGCGAGTCTGAGCACTTAAGTGACAGGATGAGTGTAATCTTGAAGAGAATCAAGGATGAACTTCAGCAGATGGTTATAGGAGAGTGTTCATACTCAGCTTACATGGGAGAAACAGTAGGAGACAGTGCGGATATGAGAGGAATGGATACCAAGAGGGCAGATGAGTGTGTGACAAAGAAGGAATGGGATGATTTGGTTAAGCATGTGTATGCTTTGGCTACGACCCGGAGTCTGGGTGCTCCTGCCAAAGCATCCACATCTAAACCCATCATCATTGACTCTGGAGCAACACACCACATGATCAGTGACAAGAGACTAATCAGTGAGGTTAAAGCAGCAACAGGGAGTGTCATGATAGCCAATGGTACCAGGATCCCAATAGAAGGAGTGGGAAACCTCAAGCTGTTTGAGAAGAACTCCACTGCCTTCTACCTACCTCAGTTTACATCCAATCTAATCTCAGTTAAGAAGGCTACAGTTGATCTGGATTGTCAAGTGGTTTTCAGACCAAATGAAGTTGAGTTCCAGGATTTGAAGACTGGAAGAGTTATTGGCAGAGGAGACAGCAAGCATCAGCTCTATCATCTCCAAACAACTGAGGCGCCTAGTCCTGTGGAGTCTGTGTGTTTAAGCAGCACAACGGATAGGTGTGATAATCTCACATGGCATGCAAGGCTGGGACATCCTCATGCCAAGGCAATTGAACTGATTCTACCAAGTATGGCGTTCAATCACTTGGAGTGTGAAGCTTGTATACTTGGAAAGCACTGTAGGACTGTCTTCCCAACATCAGAAACCAGATATGAGAATTGCTTTGATCTGGTGCATTCAGACGTGTGGACAGCTCCCTGTATGTCTAGAGACAGCCATAAGTACTTTGTGACTTTCATTGATGAGAAGTCAAAGTACACATGGATCACCATGATTCCCTCCAAAGACAGAGTCCTAGAAGCCTTCATGAACTTCCAAGCATATGTTACTAACCAGTACAATGCCACTGTGAAGATTCTGAGGTCTGATAATGGAGGAGAATACACTAGCAATGCTTTCAAGAGTCATCTTGCAAAGCATGGGATTGTGCAACAAACTAGCTGTCCTTACACACCACAACAAAATGGGGTGGCTGAGAGGAAGAACAGACATTTGATGGAGGTTGCGAGATCAATAATGTTCCACATGAATGTCCCTAAGAGGTTTTGGAGTGATGCTGTTCAGACTGCTTGCTATCTCATCAATAGAGTGCCAACCCGGGTCTTGAAGAAACTGTCTCCCTTTGAAGTATTAAACAAGGCCAAGCCACACATTGATCATTTGAGAGTCTTTGGGTGCTTATGTTATGTGATGATTCCCGGAGAAAGAAGGAACAAGCTAGAAGCAAAGAGTACTAAAGCTATGTTCATTGGGTACTCAATCACTCAGAAAGGCTACAAATGTTATGATCCAAAAACTAGGAGGGTTATGGTATCTAGAGAAGTGAAGTTTGTTGAGTCTAAAGGGTATTATGAGGAGAAGAAATGGGAAGACCTAGAGGATCTGTCCCGAGCTCCATCAGAGAAGGCAACAACATTGAGGGTGTTGTTGGAGAGGCTAGGGATAGGATTATCCCAAGATCAGGAACCAGGAAGAACAGGACCTTCTAATCAAGCTGGAGAAGCTGGAGGAACAACTCCTCTTGATCATGAGAGGGGGAATGGATCTGAATCAGGGGAGCAGGAGCATAACCAAGAGGATTCAGGTCAGCATGATCAGGAGGAGACACAGGAAGTAGAGAGTGGAGCTCAGTCAGGTGGAAATGAGCAGGGAGAACCTACTGGTTTAAGAGAGGAAGCACAAGAGAATGTTCAGGCTGAAGAACAGGTTGAGACCTTGCGGAGGAGCACAAGGAGGAGGGATCCTTCCAACTGGGTAAACACGAGAGTGTACTACAATGCCCAGGCTGTGGAGCATCCCTCTCAAGCCGTGTGTTCCTTTGCTGAGTTTCCAGAAGAGCACATGGTGTTTATGTGTAACTTGGATGAGAATGAGATACCAAGATCTTATGAAGAAGCTATGAAGCACAAGGCTTGGAGAGATTCAGTAGGAGATGAAAGGGATGCAATGATCAGGAATGATACTTGGTATGAGAGTGAGTTACCTAAAGGGAAGAAGGCAGTTTCAAGCAGATGGATCTTCACCATCAAGTACCTTGCAAATGGGGAGATAGATAGGCGCAAGACTAGGCTGGTTGCAAGAGGATTTACACAGACTTATGGGGAAGATTACATTGATACTTTTGCACCAGTGGCCAAGCTTCACACAATTCGAATTGTGTTATCTATTGCAACAAACTTGGAGTGGGATTTGTGGCAAATGGATGTGAAGAATGCTTTCTTGCAAGGTGAACTTGAAGATGAAGTATACATGCATCCACCTCCTGGTCTTGAGCATCTAGTAAAGCCAGGGAATGTTTTGAGATTGAAGAAAGCAATATATGGGTTGAAACAATCACCTAGAGCTTGGTACAGGAAGCTGAGTACAACACTCAATGGGAGAGCTTTAGGAAGTCTGAACTAGATCACACTCTCTTCACCTTGACAGGACCTTCAGGGAGCATTGTGATTCTAGTGTATGTGGATGATTTGATTATCACAGGAAGTGATAAGGCAGGGATTCAGGCTACTAAGGAGTTTCTCAAATCTGTGTTTGACATCAAGGATTTGGGAGAGATGAAGTATTTTCTGGGCATTGAGATATGCAGATCAAAGGAGGGTTTGTTTCTGTCTCAAAGGAAGTATACTATGGATATGTTGAAGGAGACTGATGTGCTTGGAGGAAAGATAGCTAAGACACCCCTTGAGGAGGGATATAAAGTTCTGCGTGAGGGGGAGGTTGAAGAGAAGCAGCTGTTTGAAGATCCTAAGCTATACAGGAAGATGGTTGGCAAGCTGATCTACTTGACCATCACCAGACCAGATATATGTTTTGCTGTGAACCAAGTGAGTCAGCATATGCAGGCGCCAAAGGTCCATCACTGGAAGATGGTTGATAGGATACTGAGGTATCTGAGTGGGACGACTGGACAAGGAGTTTGGATGGGTTGTAATGGCAGTACAGAAGTGGTTGGGTATTGTGATGCTGATTGGGCAGGAGATAGAGTGGACAGGAGATCAACTACTGGGTATTGTACATTCATTGGAGGAAACTTGGTTACTTGGAAGAGTAAGAAGCAGAAGGTTATCTCTTGTTCAAGTGCTGAAGCTGAGTATAGAGCCATGCTGAAGCTGACAAACGAGTTGGTGTGGATCAAGGGGATCTTGAAGCATCTAGAGATTGAGCAGAGTACTCCTATGACTATGCATTGTGACAATCAAGCAGCTATCCACATTGCCTCCAACTCAGTGTTTCATGAGAGAACAAAGCACATAGAGGTGGATTGTCATAAGGTGAGGCAGATGATCATCTTAGGAGTGATTCTGCCATGTTATACAAGAAGTGAAGATCAGCTTGCAGATGTGTTTACTAAGGCAGCGAGATTGAAGACAATGGAGTCCATACTGTCAAGGCTTGGACTCATTGATCTGACTCCTAGGAGCTGAGCCCCTTTAACCATGGAGTCTCCACTCTTTTTCCCTCATCAAGGTTTTATCCCAATGGGTTTTACTTGGTGAGGTTTTTAATGAGGGAGGTCTTCATGGTTTCCAAGCTTGACTTGTTCTACATGGTCAAGCTTGAGGGGGAGTATTGAGATGAAGACCAAGGAGGCTGAGACAGTAACTTTAGAGTTTTACTGTGGTAACTTTATTTTTACCACAGTAACTACTTGGGGAAGTTATCTGATGGGATGAGAAGGTAACTTAGTGAAGAGAAGAGAGGAAACTCGACCAAAGAAGATAAGGAAGGATAAGGAAGGATAAGGGATCACTTTGACAGCCTGTATGATGCTGGAAAGGAGAAGTTGCCTTTATACTAATGCAAGCATGTGAGAAAGCACAGCCAAGTGATTCAAAAGGAGTTCCAGCCTGTCCTTTGACTACACATGCTTATCCATTTCGAATTTCCTTGTTGCTCTCTCTATTAATACTTGTAAACCTCATCAGTTATTAATTAATGGAGTTTTGAGTCTCTCTCTCTTTATTCTCTCTAAAATCTCTTAATCTCTTTAATCTTTTCATCTGATTATCCCTGATTGGTTGAATCATGCTCTAATACACAAAAGTGTATAAAGCATGCATATTAGGAAAGCATTGTAGGACTGTTTTTCCAACATCAGAAACTACTTATGAGCATTGCTTTGATCTAGTTCATTCAGATGTGTGGACTGCTCCTTGTTTGTCTAGAGATAGCCAGAAGTACTTTGTGACATTCATTGATGAGAAGTCTAAGTATACTTGGCTTACATTGCTTCCATCTAAAGATAGGGTGCTAGAAGCATTTATGAACTTCCAAGCATATGTATCTAATCAATACAATGCTACTGTGAAGGTACTGAGATCAGATAATGGAGGTGAATACATCAGCAATGCCTTCAAGAGTCATCTAGCCAAGCATGGGATTGTGCATCAGACTAGCTGTCCTTATACACCACAGCAGAATGGTGTAGCTGAGAGGAAGAACAGGCACTTGATGGAGGTTGCTAGATCAATGATGTTTCATGCAAATGTCCCAAAACGTTTTTGGAGTGATGCTGTTCAGACTGCTTGCTATCTCATCAACCGGGTTCCAACCAAGATATTGAAGAATCTGTCTCCATTTGAAGTGTTGAACAAGAGCAAACCTGTCATTGATCACCTACGTGTCTTTGGATGTGTGTGCTATGTCATGGTTCCAGGAGAGCAGAGAAACAAGCCGGAGGCAAAGAGTACTAAGGCTATGTTCATTGGTTACTCTATCACTCAGAAAGGGTACAAGTGCTATGATCCTGAAGCAAGGAGAGTGATGGTATCTAGAGAAGTGAAGTTTGTTGAAACAAAAGGTTATTATGAAGAAAAGGAGTGGGAAAATCTGAAGGATTTGTCTCAAGCTCCATCTGATAAGGCAACAATACTGAGAGTGTTGTTGGAGAAGCTCGGGATAGGGTTGTCCCAGGATCAGGAACCAGGCAGGAGAGAGTCTTCCAATCAGACTGGTGGAGCTGGAAGAACAACTCCTCTTGATCATGAGAGGGGGAATGGAACTGAATCTGGTGAGCAAGAGCAAAACCAAGAGGATTCAGGTCTTCATGATCAAGTTGAGAACAATGTTCAGTCTAGTGGAGAAGTGGATGAGGTTCAGTCTAGTGGAGAAGTAGATGAGGTTCAGTCTAGTGGAGAAGAACAAGTCGGACCGGCCAGTTCAGAAGAAGAGCAAGTGGAGCCGGCTAGTGTGCAAACTGAAGATCAGGTGCAAGCTTTGAGGAGGAGCACAAGGATAAAGAGGGATCCTTCCAACTGGGTAAACACGAGAGTGTACTACAATGCCCAGGCTGTGGAGCATCCTTCTCAAGCCGTGTGTTCCTTTGCTGAGTTTCCAGAGGAGCATTATGCCTTTATGATTAGTCTGGATGAGAGTTATGTGCCAAGGACTTATGAAGAAGCTATGTTAGACAAGGAATGGAAAGAATCAGTGGGAGCTGAAGCAGGTGCTATGATCAAGAATGATACATGGTATGAGAGTGACCTGCCTAAGGGAAAGAAGGCTGTATCTAGTAGATGGATCTTCACAATCAAGTATCTAGCCAATGGACAGATTGATAGGAAGAAGACCAGACTGGTTGCAAGAGGATTTACACAAACCTATGGAGAGGATTACATTGATACCTTTGCACCAATAGCTAAGCTGCACACAGTTCGGATTGTGTTGTCCATTGCAACAAACTTGGAGTGGGATTTGTGGCAGATGGATGTGAAGAATGCTTTCTTACAAGGTGAGCTAGAAGATGAGGTATACATGCTTCCTCCTCCTGGTCTTGAGCATCTAGTAAAACCAGGAAATGTTTTGAGATTGAAGACGGCAATATATGGGCTGAAGCAGTCTCCTAGAGCTTGGTACAGAAAGCTGAGTACAACTCTCAATGGGAGAGGATTCAGGAAGTCTGAACTGGATCATACACTCTTCACTTTGGTTACTCCATCAGGGATCATTGTGATACTGGTATATGTGGATGATTTGATTATCACAGGGAGTGATAAGGCTGGGATTAAAGCCACTAAAGAGTTCCTCAAGTTTGTGTTTGATATCAAAGACTTGGGAGAGATGAAGTATTTCTTGGGGATTGAGATATGCAGATCCAAGGAGGGTTTGTTTATGTGTCAAAGGAAGTATACAATGGATATGTTGAAGGAGACTGATGTACTTGGAGGAAAGGTAGCCAAGACACCTCTTGAAGAGGGGTATAAGGTCTTACGTGAGGGGGAGGTTGAAGAGAACCAGTTGTTTGAGGATGCTAAGCTGTATAGGAAGATGGTTGGCAAGCTGATCTACTTGACTATTACCAGGCCAGATATATGCTTTGCTGTGAATCAAGTGAGTCAACATATGCAGGCGCCAAAGGTCCATCACTGGAAGATGGTTGATAGGATACTGAGGTATTTGAGTGGGACGGCTGGACAAGGAGTTTGGATGGGCTGTAATGGCAGTACAGAAGTGGTTGGGTATTGTGATGCTGATTGGGCAGGAGATAGAGTGGATAGGAGATCAACTACTGGGTATTGTACATTCATTGGAGGGAACTTGGTTACTTGGAAGAGTAAGAAGCAGAAGGTTATCTCTTGTTCAAGTGCTGAAGCTGAGTATAGAGCCATGTTGAAGCTGACAAACGAGTTGGTGTGGATCAAGGGGATCTTGAAGCATCTAGAGATTGAGCAGAGTGCTCCTATGACTATGCATTGTGACAATCAAGCAGCTATCCACATTGCCTCCAACTCAGTGTTTCATGAGAGAACAAAGCACATAGAGGTGGATTGTCATAAGGTGAGGCAGATGATTATCCTAGGAGTGATTCTGCCATGTTATACAAGAAGTGAAGATCAGCTTGCAGATGTGTTTACCAAGGTAGCGAGATTGAAGACAATGGAGTCCATACTATCCAGGCTTGGACTCATTGATCTTACTCCCAGGAGCTGAGCCCCTTAACCATGGAGTCTCCACTCTTTTTCCCTCATCAAAGTTTTATCCCAATGGGTTTTCTTTGGTGAGTTTTTTAATGAGGGAGGTCTTCATGGTTTCCAAGCTTGACTTGTTCCACATGGTCAAGCTTGAGGGGGAGTGTTGAGATGAGGTAATAAAGAGAGGAGATATTGATAGAGAAAGAGGATTGAGGCATACAGTAACTTTGGAGTTTTACCACAGTAACTTTAGTTTTACTGTGGTAACTCAGTTAAAGCTTGGAAAGTGATCTTGTTTCACTTTTGATGAACTCCTAGGATGCGTCTCTGGATGGATCGGGATAGATCCTTGCATAAACGAGTCAAGAACTCAAGTTTATCAAGGTTTGTGGATTGATTGGTGACACAAGAGGCTGCGGAAAGGCTCCTTGATACTCCTAGGCTATAGATCGGATATGACACACCAAACTAAGGCCCTTAACACTGGATACTACACACCAGCAGACTGGATATTACACACCAGACACTTCAACAACTCGCAAAGCAAGAGAGAAGACACCAAAAAGGTTTAAAACAAAAGATAACTTAGATTAGAATGAGGGTTTGTGATACACTTAAATAGAGAGATCCTTGTACATGCACAAGGTCTCGAAAACATAAGAAAACATAAAGGAAAAGGCTCCACACGGTTTCAAAGTAATAACATAACACTTAGAGTAAAACATAATATAAGATAGATGATGAAGTCGGTCCAAGATGCCTTAGGCCGAGTTGCATCCAAGATACATCAACTAGGAATGTGTAAGTGAACTTGATACCTCATTAAAAACCTTGATTAGAAAACCCATTGGGACAAAACTAATCAAGGGAAAAAGAGTATACCAAGCCACTTGCCTAGGTGATGATCAGCTTGATGATAAGATCACCTGAATGGTGATGAGTGTGTCTTGGTGGCTCAAGCTTCTACCAAGACAGTCTTCTTGATCCTTAGAGATCTTCAGTATGTTTCCAACAGCTTCCTTGAGTCTCCTTGTCATTGCACGAGTTATGGGAACTGTGGGAATGGCTAGGACATCTTCTTCTTCAGCTAGTGTATCTTCAGTCTCTCCTTCTCCATCTTTATCAACTAGCTGGTCCATGATCATATCATCCCCTCCCACTTGAAAAGGATTTGTCCTCAAATCTGGCTCATCTGCAATAAAAGGGATCAAGTCAGTAACATTGAAACTATTACTCACATCATACTTACCTCGCAAATCCAGCTTGTAGGCATTGTTGCTGATCTTCCTTATGACCTCAAAAGGTCCATCAATCCGCGGCATTAGCTTGGACTTCCTTTCATTTGGAAACCTCTCTTTCCTTAGGTGAATCCAGACCTGATCACCCACTTCAAAGACCATCTCACGCCTTCCTTTGTTGGCATGCTTAACATATTGTTTGGTTTTCGCCTCAATGTTGAGCCTAGCCTGCTCGTGGATTTGCTTCACCATCTCTGCCTTCTTTTTGCCATCAAAGCTGACCCTTTCACACTCAGGTAAAGGGATTAAATCCAAGGGAGAGTTGGGATTGAACCCATAAACAATCTCAAAAGAAGAAAACTTAGAAGTAGAATGCACAGCATGATTGTATGCAAATTCACAATGAGGCAAATAGTCTTCCCATGATTTCAAGTTTTTCTTTATGAATGCACGCAAAAGTGTTCCAAGAGTCCTATTGACTACTTCAGTTTGTCCATCAGTTTGTGGGTGACAAGTAGTAGAAAACAAGAGTTTAGTACCTAACTTAGACCAAAGAGTCTTCCAAAAATAACTAAGAAACTTAGTATCTCTATCAGAAACAATAGTCTTAGGCATGCCATGTATGCGCACAATCTCTTTAAAGAACAAGTTAGCAATATGCAATGCATCATCAGTTTTGTGACAAGCTATGAAATGTGCCATCTTTGAGAACCTATCCACAACCACAAAGATAGAATCCTTTCCAGTCCTAGTTCTAGGCAAGCCAACAATGAAACCCATAGATATGTCATTCCAAGGATGATAAGGTATAGGGAGAGGAGTATACAAACCGTGAGACTGAACCTTAGACTTAGCTTGCTTGCAAGTTGCACATCTCTCACATAGTTTCTCCACATCTCTTTTCATCCGAGGCCAAAAGAAGTGATCCTGCAAAGTTTTAAGAGTCTTTGCAACACCAAAGTGACCCATGAGACTTCCTCCATGAGATTCCCTAACAAACAAGTCTCTCAAAGAACAGTTAGGCACACACAATCGATTTTCATAGAAAAGAAAACCATCATGTCTAAAGTAGTGTCCTACAGCCAATTTCTCACAAGAGTTGTAAGCCTCTCTAAAATCAGGATCATTCTCATACATTCCTTTAATCTGCTCAAATCCTAATAGCTTAGCATCAAGAGTATTCAAGAGAACATACCTTTTGGATAGTGCATCAGCAACTATGTTTTCCTTACCTTGTTTATACTTGATGACATAAGGAAATGTCTCAATGAACTCAACCCACCTTGCGTGTCTCTTGTTGAGCTTGTTCTGTCCTTTGAGGTATTTGAGAGACTCATGATCTGTGTGTATGACGAATTCTTTAGGCCAGAGATAGTGCTGCCAAGTCTGCAAGGCTCTCACCAAGGCATACAGCTCTTTATCATAAGTTGCATAGTTGAGGGTAGCTCCTCCAAGCTTCTCACTGAAGTATGCAATGGGTCTCTTCTCCTGCATCAATACAGCACCAATACCAATTCCTGAGGCATCACATTCTATTTCAAAAGTTTTATGAAAGTCAGGAAGTATAAGAAGAGGGGCATGAGTAAGCTTCTCTTTAAGGCATTGGAAAGCAAGTTCTTGTGCTTCTCCCCACTTGAATCCGACTTCTTTCTTGATTACTTCAGTCAAGGGAGATGCAATGGTGCTGAAGTCTTTCACAAAGCGCCTATAGAAGCCAGCAAGTCCATGGAAGCTTCTTACTTCACTCACGGTCTTAGGAATTGGCCATTCTTGTATAGCCCTTACTTTCTCCGGATCAACTTTAACCCCATCTGCACCCACAATAAACCTAAAAAAACCAAGTTATCTGTGCAGAATGTACATTTCTTAAGATTAGCATAAAGTTTTTCTTTCCTCAACACATCAAGAACAGTCTTAAGATGGTCTACATGCTCTTCTAGACTCTGACTGTAGATTAGGATATCATCAAAGTAAACTACCACAAACAAACCTATAAAGGACCTAAGCACATGGTTCATCAATCTCATGAAAGTACTAGGTGCATTAGTCAATCCAAAGGGCATCACTAACCACTCATATAACCCATGCTTAGTCTTAAAGGCAGTTTTCCACTCATCTCCTTCTTTCATTCTAATCTGATGATATCCACTCTTTAAATCTATCTTAGAAAAGATGCATGAACCATGTAATTCATCAAGCATATCATCTAATCTAGGAATAGGATGGCGATACTTCACTGTTATATTGTTGATTGCTCTACAATCAACACACATGCGCCAGCTCCCATCTTTCTTGGGCACAAGCAGTACTGGAACAGCACAAGGGCTCATGCTCTCTCGGATATGCCCTTTCTCCATCAGTTCCTCTACTTGCCTTTGTAGTTCTTTGGTCTCAACCGGATTGGTTCTGTATGCTGGCCTGTTGGGAAGTGTAGAACCAGGCACAAAGTCAATTTGGTGTTCAATCCCTCGCACTGGTGGTAGTCCTTTGGGACTATCTTCTGGAAAAACATCTTGATATTCCTGCAAAAGAGACACAAGTTCACTCGGATACTCCGGTGCAATATCAGTAGTAGTCAAGAGTGATTCCTTATAGATAAACAAAAGAATAGGAAGGTTAGAGCAGAGAGATCTTTTAACATCACCAGACTTGGCATAGAAGTTTAGTTGCTTTGTTGGTTCAGCGGGTAGGTCAATCTCTTTCTTCTTTTGTAGTTGGAGCTGATCAACCTGAACTTCCTTAGGAGTCATAGGCACAAGAACTGTCTTTCTCCCTTTAAACTCAAAGGTGTGCTTGTTGGCATACCCATCATGTATCACACGTCTATCTGATTGCCACGGCCTTCCAAGGAGAATGTGTCCAGCTTCCATAGGCAGTACGTCACAAAGAATCTCATCTTCATATTTACCAATGGCTAAGGGAACCACAACCTGAGTAGAGACTCTCATCTCGCCCTCTTCATTGAGCCATTGGAGTCTATATGGTTTAGGATGCTTCTGGACCCTCAAACCCAACTTTTTAACCATAGTCTCACTCGCAACGTTGACACAACTGCCTCCATCCACAATAAGACTACAGACCTTTCCTTGTACTAGACATCTAGTATAGAAGAGATTCTCTCTTTGCTCCATCTCTTCGGTCTTGCTTTGAAGACTCAAGGTTCTTCTAGCAACTAGCAACCTTCCAGCGACCGGGTTGGCAACATACTCCTCTTCTGAACTGTGATCTTCTTCGGCCTCTGTCTCCTCATCAGCAGATTCATATTCTCCATTGTCATGAAGGATCATCACACGTTTGTTGGTGCATTCATTAGCGTAGTGTCCTCTTCCTTGGCACTTAAAACACTTAACATCTCTTGATCTTGTAGTGGAGGCTTCAGCTTTCCCTTTATCCTTGCTGAAAGAACTAGTAGGTTTGTCCTCATCCTTTTGATATGACTTGCTCTCTTTCTGGTGACTTGGCTTATCTTCCTTAGCACCTTGATATCTAGTTCCATAGTTGCCTCGAGAGTGACCTTTTCTCTTTACTTGTTGTTCCACTAGAATGGCTTTGTGTAGCATCTCCTCCATCTCCAAGTAGTGTTGCATCTCCACACTGTCTTGTATCTCACGGTTGAGTCCTCCAAGAAACCGTGCCATAGTAGCTTCTCTATCCTCAGATATGCAAGCTCTTAACATCAACAACTCCATCTCCTGATAGTATTCTTCGACTGTCCGTGAGCCTTGCGTGAGTTTTCTTAGCTTCTGATGGAGATCCCGGTGGTAATGGCTAGGCACAAATCTCTTGCGCATGAGAGCCTTCATTTCTGCCCAAGTCTCAACAGGAAATTCCCCATTGCGCCTTCTATTGGTGACTAGTTGATCCCACCAACTCAAAGCATAATCATAGAACTCAGTAACAGCAATTTGAATCTTCTTAGCTTCTGAATAACGCCGACAATTGAAGACTAGATCAATCTTCTTCTCCCATTCTAGATAAGCATCAGGATCGGCTTTGCCATGGAAAGGAGGTATCTTGATCTTAACTCCAGCAAGCTCATCTCTTTGATACCTACGCCCTTCATGGTCACGTCTAGATCTTCTACTGCTGTGTCTAGAGGAAGAGCTATGTCTAGAAGCCGAGCTGTGCCGTGCCCTATCTCTTTCATAAAAGTTATCAGTTTCTTGTGAACCAGCATGCTCTTGTCGTTCACGTCCATTCTTCCTAGGTGCTTGCTGATGATCAGTCGTTTGGTCTTGTCTACCAGGGGCTCTCTGATCGTATCTCTCATCCAGCAACTTTACCAAGTCTTCCATTACTTGTTTGGTGATAGCTTCTTGTAGGAGTTTGTTTCTTCTCATATACGTTGCATCATCTTCTTCAGTTCCCATTGTTTTCTGTTACACACAAAAGACTGAAACAAGTAAGTAGTTCCACGGGCAATTTGATTTATGATTCGAGATTCAATGAAAGAAACAATCGGAAACAATCAAACAAATCTCAAGCAACGCGGCAAATCAATACCGTGATCAACAAGTAAGGAATTCAAATCGATTTTATTGAAACAATCAACTCAGATTTATCAGAAAAGGATTCGAGATTCAACAGGTGATGATTTGAGATTAAACAAAACTTGATCTAAGGTTCTAGTAACAGATCGAATCACACGAACACAAGGAACTTTCGGATCAAGCAATCTAGTAACGTAATCGACAAGAATGTGAAAAGTTTTGTTCAAAACTTGATCAGAATCCTCAGATCTATCAATATTGAACCATGAAACAATAGATCTATCAATCCTATCAATGATACTAATCAGATCGAGTGAAAATCAACACGCAAATCCCAAATGATCAATGATATAAAACGATAAAGAGTAGATCTTATGAACAAACAAAAGAGAAATCGAAACTCCCCTTCCAGAGTGCTCTGATACCACTTGATGAGATCCTAGGATGATGCTCTGATACCACTTGATGAACTCCTAGGATGCGTCTCTGGATGGATCGGGATAGATCCTTGCATAAACGAGTCAAGGACTCAAGTTTATCAAGGTTTGTGGATTGATTGGTGACACAAGAGGCTGCGGAAAGGCTCCTTGATACTCCTAGGCTATAGATCGGATATGACACACCAAACTAAGGCCCTTAACACTGGATACTACACACCAGCAGAATGGATATTACACACCAGACACTTCAACAACTCGCAAAGCAAGAGAGAAGACACCAAAAAGGTTTAAAACAAAAGATAACTTAGATTAGAATGAGGGTTTGTGATACACTTAAATAGAGAGATCCTTGTACATGCACAAGGTCTCGAAAACATAAGAAAACATAAAGGAAAAGGCTCCACACGGTTTCAAAGTAATAACATAACACTTAGAGTAAAACATAATATAAGATAGATGATGAAGTCGGTCCAAGATGCCTTAGGCCGAGTTGCATCCAAGATACATCAACTAGGAATGTGTAAGTGAACTTGATACCTCATTAAAAACCTTGATTAGAAAACCCATTGGGACAAAACTAATCAAGGGAAAAAGAGTATACCAAGCCACTTGCCTAGGTGATGATCAGCTTGATGATAAGATCACCTGAATGGTGATGAGTGTGTCTTGGTGGCTCAAGCTTCTACCAAGACAGTCTTCTTGATCCTTAGAGATCTTCAGTATGTTTCCAACAGCTTCCTTGAGTCTCCTTGTCATTGCACGAGTTATGGGACCTGTGGGAATGGCTAGGACATCTTCTTCTTCAGCTAGTGTATCTTCAGTCTCTCCTTCTCCATCTTTATCAACTAGCTGGTCCATGATCATATCAACTTTGGAGAGTTACCCACGACCAAGGAGCTCTTGGATAAGGAAGGAGCAGTCTGGATAAGGTTTCCTCAAGCTAGAGAGGCTGGAGACAGGCTGTAAAGTAGACAGCATCTAGTAAAAGATGCCAAAGGGATCAAGCATGTGAAGACTCCCATTGGATGCTTTTGGATGGCTCTCTTTGACTACACATGCTCTGAATCTCTTTCTTATCTTATGGATTTTGAAATGTATTGACTCTCTCACATAAATATGTTGTAAACCTCATCTTTAATAATTAATGGAGTTTTGAGTCTCTCTCTTTATTCTCTCACTAAAATCTCTTAATCTCTTTAATCTTTTCATCTGATTATCTTTGATTATTTGAATCATGCTCTAATACACAAAAGTGTATATATAGGTCCATACACTTAGGGTTTTCGAAATCATAAAGCTAAGTAAGCATGTAGAGTCAAAGAGGAGCCTAAGCTTTAATTTGAACCGGCCAATGAGTGTCTTCACACGTTTAGAGCATCTTCTTGATCCAAGACTAGATGCTCTTCCTTTCCAGCTCTTGCCAGCCTGTCCTAGCTGTCAAGCCGCGTCTCCCTTATCCTCTCAACGTTCGGATAAGGTCTTGGCCGAGTGTAACTTAAGCTCAGTACATGGGAGTTACTTGGATAGTTACTTTGACCCTTTTACCTTGTACGGATGATCACTTGTACGGCCTTGTACGGATGATCAACCCATTCCTCCTCTTCACCTCTTTGCTCTCTTTATGTTCTCAACTCCTTTGTGTCTTTACCTCAAATGTCTCAACTCATCTCAACAGTAGCTTCTCTTCCTTGAGAATAAGCTTTACCAACCAGCCATAAGATGAATCCAAGCTTGCAATGAGGCTGAAGACAACATCTTGCTCTCGCCACTCTTCTAGCACTCTCGGATCACAACTTCTTGGTCTCAAGCTTTGTAACTCCGACCACAAACATCTCAGCTTCTTCACATGCTGATTGAAACCTTCTTTCCCTTGTTTCAACTCACAGATCATCTTCCTGACTTCATACATCCTCCTTAGATTGATCTTGTTCTCATAAACATCTTCAATCTTCTCAAGAGATATACTTTCTTCAAGACTCAACTGATCTTCACATTTCAACCTTGCTGTCTGACCCCATCAGCAGCTCTCTCCATTAAAGGTTCTCCCTTTACTTGATTACTCCAAATCTCACAGCTTCCCAAAGCTGTCTTTACCCATCTTGGCCAAACCCACTTGTTTTCTTCTTGAATCTTCACTGTTCCACTAGATTCGTGCTTCATATCCATGTTTCCACCAAAGAATCTCAAATAAACCCAGCCACAAAAGAATAGACAACACACATACCCAGAAACCTCAATAATCCCAAGAACACTCTGATTTTGAGAAAAAGAAATCACACTCACCCCCTTTTTGCCAACCTGGCTCTGATACCATATACACTTTTGTGTATTAGAGCATGATTCAAATAATCAGAGATAATCAGATGAAAAGATTAAAGAGATTAAGAGATTTTAGTGAGAGAATAAAGATAGAGACTCAAAACTCCATTAATTATTAAAGACGAGGTTTACAACATATTTATGTGAAAGAGACAATACATTTCGAAATCATAAGATAAGAAAGAGATTCAGAGCATGTGTAGTCAAAGAGAGCCATCCAAAAGCATCCAATGGGAGTCTTCACATGCTTGATCCCTTTGGCATCTTTTACTAGATGCTGTCTACTTTACAGCCTGTCTCCAGCCTCTCTAGCTTGAGGAAACCTTATCCAGACTGCTCCTTCCTTATCCAAGAGCTCCTTGGTCGTGGGTAACTCTCCAAAGTGAAGCAAGATCACTTTCCAAGCTTTAACTGAGTTATCACAGTAAAACTAAAGTTACTGTGGTAAAACTCCAAAGTTACTGTATGCCTCAATCCTCTTTCTCTATCAATGTCTCCTCTCTTTATTACCCCATCTCAACAGTAACTCAGTCATGGTGAAACAAAGTTACCCAAGTAACTTTGTATGATGGGAAGAAGCCTTGATCACTTAGGCAAAGTGATCAGACCGTTGAGAATGGATAAGGAAGGGAGAAGGAGCGTGTGACAGACTGTCATGGACTGGAAGGATAAGGCATAAAGCAAAAGATGCCTCACACACGCGGATTATCACTTTTAGTGATGTTTAGAGTGATCTGAGTATTTAGGAAAGATTAGAAGAGATTTAGAGAAGATTAAAGTATAAAATGAGATTAAGAGTCTAAAGTAAGAACTAGAGAGAGACTAAGAGAGACTCATAATTTGCTTAATCTTATTAATGATGAGGTTACAATATATATAGAGAGATCAGATACAAGGGTTTCCATTTGATCACTATTCTAAGCATGTGGAGTCAAGGGAAGAGGCTCCTCATTTCAAACTCAGCCAATGAGAGAGTGATCGTGTGTGAGGCATCTTGGACTGAGATGCTTTGCCTTTCCAGCCTGTCTGATGTGATCATGGAAAGCACCAAGGACTGGAAGCATGAACCTGAACCTGAAGAGCTTGTAGCTGAGGATACAACCTTGAAGAACATTTGGAAGCAAGAAGAAGGTCTTGAAGGGAGCTGGATCAATCAAAACACACTCACCACTATCCAAGCCATTTCTTTTTCTACATGATCATCAAATGAGCAAGTAGCATATGTGTGCTCTTTTTCCCTGTCTTTGGTTTTGTCCCACTGGGTTTTCCAAAGATAGGTTTTTAATGAGGCCATATGTTGCTTTCACATCTCTCATTTGATGATCCCGGTTTAGCTTATAATGCCTTATAAAACTTATACTGCCTTATAAAACTTACGTCTTTTAAAACCTTATGTCTTTCATTTTTATTTTAAACCAAAGGGAGCGTGTTCCTTTATTTCTTTTCTAGTTCCAAGAGCTTGTGCATGTACAAGTCTCTTCTATTTATATGTTTCGAAACCTATCAGTCTAATAATCCTTTATCAAAAACCCCTTTTTTCTCTCTTCTCTCTTGTCTTTGGCGAGTTGAAGTGTGTCTGGTGTGTAATATCCAGTCTTTTGGTGTGTAATATCCAACGCCCAAGGGCTTTAGAGAGGTGTGTCATATCCGATCTAAGCCTAGGAGTATCAAGAAGCCTTTCCGCAGCCTCTTGTGTCACCATTCGATTCACATACCTTGAGAAGCTTGAGTCTTTTGATTCGTTTCTGCAAGGATTATCCCATCTGTTCCAGAGCATCATCCTAGGATCTCATCATGTGGTATCAGAGCAACTCTGGAAGGGAAGTGTTTTGATTTCTATATGTTTTCGATTTGATCTCTTCATATTCTGTTGAGATTTTGATTGATCTGTGTTTCTATTGTTGAAATCTGTTAGATCTAAGTGTGTGATCACGAATCTGTTTGTGTTCTTTCATATTCTCTTTGATTTCGTGGTTAATCTGTGATCTGTTCATCTACTTCATAACTTTTGCTAGATCTGTTTATGTTTGATTCAAATCTGATCAATCTCTGCGATTTTATAAAGGTTTCTAAAAAGACCATTCATATTCTTGTGGATTACGCTTTCGAGATTTCTAGATCCATAAGTTGTTTCAGTTACTTGAGTCGATCTGATCTTATACTATTGAATCTGTGATTGTTGAATATCATATCATCATCTGTTGATTCTGATCTGTTTTTTTTAAATTTCGAAATTTATCTGAGAAGTTTAGATTTTAAATTTCGATTTGAAATCTGTTTTTGTTACAAGTTGATTGTTTGTTTCCATTAGAACTTTTTACTGCTGTGTGTTGTTTCTTGTTTCAGGTACCATGGCAGGAGATCAGAAAGGAAAACTTACTAAGGATGAAAGGTTGATACTTGAAGCAATGACTACGAGAATGGAGAAGATGATGGACTCCAAACTTGAATCTTTTCGCCATGAGCTACATTCATCCAAGAATCAAAGGCAGAAAAGAACAAGAAAAGAAGAAACCAAGATGGCTGATTATGAGAAGAAAATCAGCAGCATTGACAAGGAGATTATTAACATCATCAAGCACTTAGACAAGCAGAAGAAGCTCCCAAAGAATCAAGAACCAGTTGCTACTGTCTCAGAACTCAATGATGCAGAACCAGACTCAGCTGCTTCAATTCAAGAAGCTCAAACCAAAACATCTATGGGAAAAGGAAAGTTTGAGAAAGAACAAGAGTTTTCTCTGTTCTTACCTCACTCTGAATCTAATTTTGATAATTCCTTTGATGAACTAACTTGTCTTGAACCGGTGCAACCGAGTAGAATTGTTTCAGTGTCACAGGTTGCAAAAGAAGACTCAGCAGAAAAAGAACCAAAGAGTACAACACAAGAAGAACAACAGAAAAACTTGCAGACAGAATCAGCTCATGAATCTTTGTCTTATGATCTGCAAGAGCACTCTGAGAAAAGTACAGATGAAGAGGAGAGATGTCCAGAAGCACCAATCTTATTCAATTATCCAAAGGAGGCGTATGGACAGTCAGCTCTTGAAACAAGTGTTGAATATGATCTTGTGTCAAAGGAGATAATGAGCGCAACTGAATCCATGCAACTCTCCTTGAAAGGTACCAGAATAAGTGAAGTTAGTTACCTGATTCAATATTGGCAAAATTTTATAACAGGTTATAATTTCAAGCGCAATGTTCTTAAAACTTCTACTTCAAGTATAATGCACTTGTTCTGTTCCATTAGTGCTCAAAAAGGAACAGGTACAATGGAGAGCCTCAAGGAACGAGAACAAGGTGTATGGAAGCTCTCAAGACACGACCTGGGCTTGAAGCATGTTGTATTTGAGACTGGAGGAAAGCTGTGTAATCTCAGGAACAAGAACCAACTAGTTGAAAAGGAATCAGCTGCAGCAACATTTGATTTTGTTAAATTCTCAACCTCTGAAGATAAGGTGTTGCACGTCTCAGCTCAACAGGAGTTTCACTACGAAACCAATTGGAAAAGGTTACCCACTCTGTCCTGGATCCAGCAAACCAGAAAGCGCAGCAAATGGCCACCTGATCATCAAGATATTACTAGATTGGCAAAACATATCGGTTTGGATTCATTCCGAGAGATGTCTATGTCTGATTGGGTTGGAAGATTACAGATCTACTTGTGGAGACCTGGAGCATATGTCAGCATATTTATCTTCCTTGAAGAGCACTCTGGCCGTGCTAGAATCATCTTGGGTTATAAGGAGTTGGAAGCTGATCAAAATGCTTTGCTTCTTGATAATGTCAAAGTGTGGAAGCCACCAGATTTGCAAAAGCTTCAATACCATTTCAGAGATTGTCAAACCAAGAGTGGAAATGGAGATTTCACTAAAGGAAATGGTGAAGTGATTACTGGAGCAGGAGGAGGACTCATGTTTTCTTCCCAAATCAAGGAGAAACCACCAGATGGACTCAGTCTACATCAAACTTCAAATAAACAAATCCGAGGTAATTATCTAGACTCAAAGAAACGCATGAAACCTGATTTGCTTTCTATTGGTACAGGACAAACAGTTTTGAGTGCTAGAATTTTCGAAAAGAGAGGCTATAGTAATGATCAGAGTATCAAGAATGTATCCTTGGCTAAGTTGGAGATGCAACAATCATATCTTGGAAGCTGTCTAGCCGCCAGCTTTGACATAGGAGCAGTCAGAGGATCATATCTCAGCAACCAGAAGGAATTAAGCAACAAACTCAACTGCAATGGAAACTACACTCATCAGGGTCTCACGTCGAACTGGAATCATGTCCAAAGCTTCTCAAATAAAAGAGATATGGGTTCTACAAGTTGGGTGATTCTGTGTTTGCTTTGTCTGAATTTTTCTTAGTTTAAAACATCTCAATCCTATCTATGGCGACCAGGTGAGCATGCTAAGGTAACTAATCATGTTTTCAAGAATTCTTTTATTGATTACACAGATATGATGCACTTGTTTTTGCCAAAAGAGTCATGTGCAGATTATATGGAAGCTTTGAAGCATGCAAAGACAAAGAACAAGCGTGAGGAAGACAAACGTTTCAAGCCGCCTGATCTAAGCCAGGAGAGACATCAGGACGTCACTTGCTTCATCCTCATCAAAGAAGCACCTCCAGATGCAGCATACAAGCCAAAACCGAGAAAAGACAACTTTGGGATAAGACTCTTACTCTATGATGATTTTACTTGTGTTAACGTTTCTTGTTTCAATGTATCAGGTTTAAGTAATGCCTCAGGAGTGAGGAAAGCCAAATGGATCAGTCCCTTCTACCTAATAGAACCAGTCAGCGACAATGCCTATCAAAGAGGCTTGCAAGGTAAGTGTAATCTGATTATAAACTCTGATGTTACTGACTTGGTCCCTTCTATTGCAGGTAACACAGATTTGATGACAAATCTTTTTGAAGTGGGAGGGGATGATGTGATCATGGAAAGCACCAAGGAATGGAAGCATGAACCTGAACCTGAAGAGCTTGTAGCTGAGGATACAACCTTGAAGAACATTTGGAAGCAAGAAGAAGGTCTTGAAGGGAGCTGGATCAATCAAGACACACTCACCACTATCCAAGCCATTTCTTTTTCTACATGATCATCAAATGAGCAAGTAGCATATGTGTGCTCTTTTTCCCTGTCTTTGGTTTTGTCCCACTGGGTTTTCCAAAGATAGGTTTTTAATGAGGCCATATGTTGCGTTCACATCTCTCATTTGATGATCCCGGTTTAGCTTATAATGCCTTATAAAACTTATAATGCCTTATAAAACTTATAATGCCTTATAAAACTTACGTCTTTTAAAACCTTATGTCTTTCATTTTTATTTTAAACCAAAGGGAGCGTGTTCCTTTATTTCTTTTCTAGTTCCAAGAGCTTGTGCATGTACAAGTCTCTTCTATTTATATGTTTCGAAACCTATCAGTCTAATAACAAGCAATCTTTTATCAAAAACCCCTTTTTTCTCTCTTCTCTCTTGTCTTTGGCGAGTTGAAGTGTGTCTGGTGTGTAATATCCAGTCTGTTGGTGTGTAATATCCAACGCCCAAGGGCTTTAGAGAGGTGTGTCATATCCGATTTAAGCCTAGGAGTATCAAGAAGCCTTTCCGCAGCCTCTTGTGTCACCATTCGATTCACATACCTTGAGAAGCTTGAGTCTTTTGATTCGTTTCTGCAAGGATTATCCCATCTGTTCCAGAGCATCATCCTAGGATCTCATCACTGTCACAGCCTGTCAAGGCTCTCCACCTTATCCACAACCTTATCCCAACCTCAGCGCACACTCCTCTCTTCCTGGTAAGTTTCCCTTTACCCATTTCACTCTCAAGTAACTCCTTTCACTAAGGTAACTTTCTTTTAACCCTTTTTACCACAGTAACAAATATTTACTGTGGTAACTTTCTCCACCCAAGTAACTTCAACCCTCCATAACTACTCCTCATCTCAACACTCCCCCTCAAGCTTAGCTTTGTGAAAGTCTAAGCTTGGACAGCCATGAGATCTTCCTCATTAAAAACCTCACTAAGGAAAACCCATTGGGACAAAACCTTAATGAGGGAAAAAGAGTAAAGATCTCACAGCTAAGGGGATCAGCTCCTTCTCTTCCCAAGATCTATGAGTCCCAATCTGATGTGAATGGACTCCATAGTCTTTTGTCTCGCAGCCTTGGTGAATACATCAGCCAACTGATCTTCACTTCTAGTATAGCAGGGCAAGATCACTCCTAGCACAATCATCTGTCTCACTTTGTGGCAATCAACCTCAATGTGCTTGGTTCTCTCATGGAACACTGAGTTGGATGCAATGTGAATAGCAGCTTGATTGTCACAATGCATTGTCATTGGAGTGGCTTGATCAATCTCCAAGTGCTTCAAGATGCCTTTGATCCACACCAACTCGTTTGTAAGCTTTAGCATGGCTCTATACTCAGCTTCAGCACTTGAACATGACACCACCTTCTGCTTCTTGCTCTTCCAAGTCACCAAGTTGCCTCCAATGAATGTGCAATAGCCGGTAGTTGATCTCCTATCAGATCTATCTCCTGCCCAATCAGCATCACAATACCCCACCACTTCTGTGCTTCCATTACATCCCATCCAAACCCCTTGATCCGGCGAGCCATTCAGATACATCAGCAGCCTCTCTACCATGCGCCAATGATGTTCCTTAGGAAGCTGCATGTGTTGACTCACCTGGTATGAGATTGAGAGATCTTTAGAGTAACTAGAATGTAAGTGAGAGTTTAGGTGAAGTTTAGAAGTGATTATGAAAGACTAAGTAACTTGAGAGCCGTTTAGAGTCTAAGAGAGAACCATAGTGTCTAAGAGATTAGAGAGACTCAAACTGCATAATCTTTATTAGTGTTGATGAGTTACAATATATAGAGTGAGCATACAAGGGTTTTCGAAATCAAGGAGAGGACTAAAGCATGTGAGGTCAATCAGGAGAGGATAAGCTCATTTGGACTAGCCAATTAGCTTCTCCACATGCGCGGAGTATCTAGCATCTTGGACCGAGATGCTCTTGCCTTTCCAGCTGTTCCAGCCTGTCAAGGCGCGCTCTGCCTTATCCCTAAACGGTCTGATCCTTCTCCACTTGAGTAACTCTTCCATAGTTACCGTTTCACTTGTGCAAGGTAACTTTGGTTGAGGCTTGGATGGTACGGACTGTACGGCTTGTACGGCCTTGTACGGACGTCCGTACCATGCTCTCCCTAAACTCCCTTAAGCTTCCTCATCACCTTTCCTCTTCAACTCCTTAGCTCTTCATACATATACTCAGCTCAACTCAACACTCCCCCTCAAGCTTAGCTTTGTGAAAGCCTAAGCTTGGACAGCCACAAGATCTTCCTCATTAAAAACCTCACCAAAGAAAACCCAATGGGATAAAACTTTGATGAGGGAAAAAGAGTAAAGACCTTGCAGCTAAGGGGACTAGCTCCTTCTCTTCCCAAGATCAATGAGGCCCAACCTGATGTGAATGGACTCCATTGTCTTCTGTCTTGCAGCCTTGGTAAACACATCCGCTAACTGATCTTCACTCCTTGTGTAGCATGGCAAGATGACTCCTAAGGTGATCATCTGCCTCACCTTGTGACAATCAACTTCAATGTGCTTGGTTCTCTCATGGAACACCGAGTTGGAGGCAATGTGAATGGCGGCTTGGTTGTCACAATGCATGGTCATTGGCGTGGCTTGATCAATCTCCAAATGCTTCAAGATGCCTTTGATCCATACTAACTCGTTGGTGAGCTTCAGCATGGCTCTATACTCAGCTTCTGCACTTGAGCAGGACACCACCTTCTGCTTCTTACTCTTCCAAGTCACCAAGTTGCCTCCAATGAATGTGCAATAGCCTGTGGTTGATCTCCGGTCTGCTCTATCACCAGCCCAATCCGCATCACAGTATCCCACCACTTCAGTGCTTCCATTGCAGCCCATCCATACTCCTTGATCAGGTGAGCCGTTGAGATACATCAAGATCCTCTCCACCATGTGCCAGTGATGTTCCTTAGGCACTTGCATGTGTTGACTCACCTGATTCACAGCAAAACAAATGTCAGGTCTAGTTATAGTAAGATAAATCAATTTGCCAACTAGTTTTCTATAGAGTTTAGGATCCTGATAAGGTTTGCTGTCTTCAATCTCCCCCTCTCGTGGAACTTTGTAGCCATCCTCCATAGGCATCCTTGCTGTCTTGCCCCCATAAGCCCCTGCACCTTTCAAGAGATCAAGTGAATACTTCCTTTGGGACATGAATAAACCTTCCTTGGATCTACATATCTCAATCCCAAGAAAGTATTTCATCTCTCCCAAGTCTTTAATCTCAAACATGGACTTAAGAAACTCCTTGGTTGCAATGATACCTTCCTTATCACTCCTTGTGATAATGATATCATCAACATACACAAGGAGTGCAATCATACCTGAGGGAGTTGTGAGTGTAAAGAGAGTGTGATCTAGTTCAGACTTCTTGAAGCCTCGGCCATTTAGAGTTGTGCTCAACTTGTTGTACCAAGCTCTTGGTGATTGCTTCAACCCATAGATAGCCTTCTTCAGTCTCAACACATTTCCCTTCTTCACTAAGTGTTCCAAGCCTGGTGGGGGATGCATATATACTTCATCCTCAAGTTCCCCTTGTAGGAATGCATTCTTCACATCCATTTGCCATAAGCCCCATCCAAGGTTCACAGCCAAGCTTAATACAATTCGGATTGTATGCAACTTAGCTACTGGTGCAAATGTCTAAACATAATCCTCTCCATAGGTTTGAGTAAAGCCTCTTGCAACCAGTCTTGACTTCTTCCTCTCAATCTTTCCATCCGCTTTGTACTTGATTGTGAAGATCCATCTACTAGTCACAGCCTTCTTCCCTTTTGGTAACTCACTCTCATACCATGTATCATTCTTGATCATAGCTCCTGCTTCATCTCCTACTGACTCCTTCCATTCTTTATCCTTCATTGCCTCTTCATAGCTTCTTGGGATGTGATTCTCATCCAAGTTTACCATGAAAGCGCAATGTGCTTCTGGATATTGAGCAAAGGAGCACACGGCTTGAGAAGGATGCTCCACAGCTTGGGCATTGTAGTACACTCTCGTGTTTACCCAACTGGAAGGATCCTTCCTTATCCTTGTACTCCTTCTTAGTGGCTGCACAACCGGTTCTTCTTCCTGTTGTTCTTCTACCACTTCATCTTGAGAAGGTGTTTGTATCACACCATGATCATGCCCATGACCATCAGAGCCTATGCTCTCTTCTCCTTCATCTTGGTTAGCCTCTTGCATAGGCTCCTCCTCATGCGTCTCTCCTCCCTCATGATCAAGGTGGGATGGTGAACCAACTTCAGGAGGTGTTGTTGCGTGATCTCTTGGATCCTGGGATGTACTGATTCCAAGACCTTCAAGGATGATCCGCAAGGTGGTGGCCTTGTCTGATGTTAAGTCCTTCAAGTCTTCTTGGTTCTTTTCTTCATAGTATCCTCTATCTTCCAAGAACTTCACATCTCTAGATACAAGAACTCTCCTTGCTATAGGATCATAGCATTTGTATCCTTTCTGTGTAGCTGAGTACCCTATGAACACAGCCTTAGTACTTCTTGCTTCTAGCTTGTTGATCATCTCTCCTGGTTTGAGCACAAAGCATAGACATCCAAAGACTCGCAAGTAATCAAGCACTGGTTTGTACCTGTTCAGAACTTCAAATGGAGCCTTCTCATTCAGAACCTTGGTTGGAGTTCTGTTGATCAAGTAACAAGCAGTGGCAACCGCATCACTCCAGAATCTCTTTGGAACATTACTCTGAAACATAAGAGACCTTGCCACTTCCATGAGGTGCCTATTCTTCCTCTCAGCCACTCCATTTTGCTGTGGAGTATACGGACAGCTTGTTTGATGTAGGATCCCATGTTGTGATAAGTGTTCCTTGAATGCATGACTTGTGTACTCTCCTCCATTATCTGATCTCAAAATTTTAATCTTAGCATGATAATGGTTAGTTACATAAGTTTGAAAGTTCCTAAATGCATCAAGTACCCTATCTTTGGTCTGAATTAAGGTTAACCAGGTGTATTTGGATTTTTCATCAATGAATGTGACAAAGTACTTATAACTATCTCTAGATAAGCAAGGGGCAGTCCACACATCAGAATGAATTAGATCAAAGCAGTTATCATAGATAGTAGTAGACTTTTGAAACACAGTTCTACAATGCTTGCCTAAAATACAAGCTTCACAATCTTTGTTCTCAAACACAACACCTGGTACCATTAAGTTCAAAGATTTAACATGAGGGTGTCCTACTCTAGCATGCCACAATGCATTTTTATTCAACAAAGAAGCAGAAGTAAATGAGCAACTATAATCAGGAACAGAAGTGAGTTCTTCAAGCATATAGAGATCTCCCTTAGTCACCCCTTTCCCAATCAATCTGCTGCTCTCAATATCCTGAAACTTCACATCATTAGGACTAAAGATAACATTGCATTGTAAATCATTAGTACATTTCTTCACAGATAATAGGTTTGATGTGAATTCAGGCATGTAAAAAGCTCTAGATTCTTTGTTAAACAACTTAAGCTTTCCTATTCCTCTAATAGGTATCTTATCCCCATTTGCTATCATCACATGCCCATGCGTAGGTTCTATATCCTTAATCAAGTTCTCATCACTTATCATATGATGTGATGCACCAGAATCAACAATCAATGGTTTACCTACTCGTTTAGCATTATGACATAGATTACTAAGTAATGGATGCATCCTATCAGTTCTAGCAATGTGGGCATTTCTATACTCATTCCTAGTTTCTAACCGTTCTACTAGTTCTTTAATCAAGTGATCATCCTTATATGCAATCATAGAAGCTCCAAAGGAATAACCATAAGTGTTACCGTTTTCCTTTAGCATTTTGAAGAGTGCATCAAGGTCTGATCTCTTGATGTAGTCATCATTGCTGCGTGAGCTTGAGGCGCCAGTGTAAGCCACAAGAGACTTCCCATTCCCATCATTGCCTCCAAGCCCATCCACTTCACTCATCTTGCTGGTGCCAGCTCCACTTGAACCTTCAGTCACATTTGCCCTTCCCTCACGCTCCTTCATGAACTTGGCCGGCTTGAGGTGTGGGTGTAGTATCCAGCATTGGCTTTTCTTATGACCATGCTTCTCGCAATGATCACAGTTGCCATTGAACTTCCTGTCCTCATACTTCCCGTGAGATGCCTTGTTTGCTTGTGGAGCCTCGGTCGAGTCCTCATGAGCTGCTTGATTGGCAAGAGAGAGCTCCCCCTTTCCTCCAAACAACCCCATAGATCCCTGCTCCCTTTGGATTTGCGCACACACCTCCTCAAGGTCCGGAAGCTTGTCTGACCTCAACATGTGCTGAATGAGTTGAGTGTAGGCCGGGTTCAGTGTGAGGAGCAACCCAAAGACCTTGTCTTGCTCGCGCCTCTCATTCAGCTGTCTGGATCAGTTGTGCTCGGCCTCAGCATCTCCAGCTCTGACCATAAGGACCTGAACCTCCCCAAGTGCTTAGTGAACTCCATGTCCTCTTGTGTAAGACGGTTGATCGCTAGCTTCACTTCAAACACACGGCTGAGGTTGGAAGTGTTCCCATACACCTTCTTCAGCGTGTCCCACAGCTCTTTGGCTGATTCACAGTAGCTGTAAGCATCCAAGATAGCTGGGTCCAAGGATGCGTGTAGAACCGTCATCACCAACATGTCTTCTTGTTGCCATTTCTCCACAGCCGCTTCATTGGAGACCTCTTCTTGATCTCCTCCCTGAGTAATGAGTTTCGGAGCCTCCCCTGTTGTGATGTGCCCCCACAAACCCTTACTTCCCACCGCAGTCTTCACCATCCGAGACCACACAAGGTAGTTGCTACCCTTGAAAGTAACCGCCACCTTCATCCTCATGCTCATCCCATGCTCCATCTTTACTCAGCTTGACTTGAACAGCTTGAATCTGATGAAATCTTGAGTCTTGAATCACGTACACACACCAACCTTGAGTCTTGAATCACGCACAAACACAGAACGTAGCGCAGCTCCAACACCTTCAAAGCTACTCGCGTGTAGCTTCAAAGCCTTCAGCTTGTAACTCTCTAAAGATCAAACCCCAGATTCTAATGAACCTGGCTCTGATACCATATGAGTGTTGAGTTGAGTTGATTATATTGGTATGGAGAGAAGAGGAGTTGAAGAGGAGAAGAAGTGGAGAAGCTTGGGGAGTTTTGGTATGAATGGTACGGACGGCCGTACAAGGCCGTACAAGGCCGTACACGGCCGTACCGTCCGTACCAAAGGTCTCGACCAAAACTTACCCAACTCGACCAAGTGAAACGGTAACAAGGAAATGTTACCTTGAGGGCTTAAGGAGAAGGGATCAGACCGTTGAGTGGATAAGGGAAGAGCGTGCCAGGCTGGAACAGGCTGTAAAGAGGCAAAGCGTGTGAGCCTTATCATCCAATCATCCGGAAAGCAACCTTGACTCTACATGCTTCAATAGTGCCCATTTCGCCTCTTGTAAACCCTTATGCTTTCCATATAAATATGTAACCTCACTCATTAATAAGATCATGCAGTTTGAGTCTCTCTAATCTCTTAGACACTATGGTTCTCTCTTAGACACTAAACGGCTCTCTCTAGTCTCTTAATCTTTCACAAACTTCTCTTAATCACTTCTTAAACTTTCTCTTTATTCTGATTACTCTAAGGATCTCTTAATCTCATATGGTATCAGAGCCAGGTTCATTTGAATCTGGGGTTTGATCTTTAGAGAGTTACAAGCTAACGGCTTTGAAGCTACACGCGAGTAGTCTTGAAGGTGTTGAAGCTGTGATACGTTCTAGTTGAAGCTGTGCTACGGTCTGTGTGTGTGTGCGTTATTCTAGACTCAAGGTTGGTGTGTACGAGATTCAAGATTCAAGTTTTCAAGTCAAGCAAAGATGGAACATGGGATGAACATGAGGATGAAGGTAGCGGTTACTTTCAAAGGTAGCAACTACCTTGTGTGGTCTCGGATGGTGAAGACTGCGGTGGGAAGTAAGGGTTTGTGGGGGCACATCACAACAGGGGAGGCTCCGAAACTCATTACTCAGGGAGGAGATCAAGAAGAGGTCTCCAATGAAGCGGCTGTGGAGAAATGGCAACAAGAAGACATGCTGGTGATGACGGTTCTACACGCATCCTTGGACCCAGCTATCTTGGATGCCTACAGCTACTGTGAATCAGCCAAGGAGCTGTGGGACACGCTGAAGAAGGTGTATGGGAACACTTCCAACCTCAGCCGTGTGTTTGAAGTGAAGCTAGCGATCAACCGTCTTGCACAAGAGGACATGGAGTTCACTAAGCACTTGGGGAGGTTCAGGTCCTTATGGTCAGAGCTGGAGATGCTGAGGCCGAGCACAACTGATCCAGATCAGTTGAATGAGAGGCGCGAGCAAGACAAGGTCTTTGGGTTGCTTCTCACACTGAACCCGGCCTACACTCAACTCATCCAGCACATGCTAAGGTCAGACAAGCTTCCGGACCTTGAGGAGGTGTGTGCGCAAATCCAAAGGGAGCAGGGATCTATGGGTTGTTTGGAGGAAAGGGGGAGCTCTCTCTTGCCAATCAAGCAGCTCATGAGGATTCAACCGAGACTCCACAAGCAAACAAGGCATCTCACGGGAAGTACGAGGACAGGAAGTTCAATGGCAACTGTGATCATTGCAAGAAGCATGGTCACAAGAAGAGCCAATGCTGGATACTACACCCACACCTCAAGCCGGCCAAGTTCATGAAGGAGCGTGAGGGAAGGGCAAATGTGACTGAAGGTTCAAGTGGAGCTGGCACCAGCAAGGCAAGTGAAGTGGATGGGCTTGGAGGCAATGATGGGAATGGGAAGTCTCTGGTGGCTTACACAGGCGCCTCAAGCTCACGCAGCAATGATGACTACATCAAGAGATCAGACCTTGATGCTCTCTTCAAAATGCTAAAGGAAAACGGTAACACTTATGGTTATTCCTTTGGAGCTTCTATGATTGCATATAAGGATGATCACTTGATTAGAGAGCTAGTAGAACGGTTAGAAGCTAGGAATGAGTATAGACATGCTCACATTGCTAGAACTGATAGGATGCATCCATTACTTAGTAATCTATGTCATAATGCTAAACGAGTAGGTAAACCATTGATTGTTGATTCTGGTGCATCACATCATATGATAAGTGATGAGAACTTGATTAAGGATATAGAACCTACGCATGGGCATGTGATGATAGCAAATGGGGATAAGATACCTATTAGAGGAATAGGAAAGCTTAAGTTGTTTAACAAAGAATCTAGAGCTTTTTACATGCCTGAATTCACATCAAACCTATTATCTGTGAAGAAATGTACTAATGATTTACAATGCAATGTTATCTTTAGTCCTAATGATGTGAAGTTTCAGGATATTGAGAGCAGCAGATTGATTGGGAAAGGGGTGACTAAGGGAGATCTCTATATGCTTGAAGAACTCACTTCTGTTCCTGATTATAGTTGCTCGTTTACTTCTGCTTCTTTGTTGAATAAAAATGCATTGTGGCATGCTAGAGTAGGACACCCTCATGTTAAAGCTTTGAACTTAATGGTACCAGGTGTTGTGTTTGAGAACAAAGATTGTGAAGCTTGCATTTTAGGCAAGCATTGTAGAACTGTGTTTCAAAAGTCTACTACCGTTTATGATAATTGCTTTGATCTAATTCATTCAGATGTGTGGACTGCCCCTTGCTTATCTAGAGATAGTTATAAGTATTTTGTCACATTCATTGATGAAAAATCCAAATACACCTGGTTAACCTTAATTCAGACCAAAGATAGGGTACTTGATGCATTTAGGAACTTTCAAACTTATGTAACTAACCATTATCATGCTAAGATTAAAATTTGAGATCAGATAATGGAGGAGAGTACACAAGTCATGCATTCAAGCAACACCTATCACAACATGGGATCCTACATCAAACAAGCTGTCCGTATACTCCACAGCAAAATGGAGTGGCTGAGAGGAAGAATAGGCATCTCATGGAAGTGGCAAGGTCACTTATGTTTCAGAGTAATGTTCCAAAGAGATTTTGGAGTGATGCGGTTGCCACTGCTTGTTACTTGATAAAAGAACTCCAACCAAGGTTCTGAATGAGAAGGCTCCATTTGAAGTTCTGAACAGGTACAAACCAGCTCTTGATTACTTGCGAGTCTTTGGATGCCTATGCTTTGTGCTCAAACCAGGAGAGATGATCAACAAAGCTAGAAGCAAGAAGTACTAAGGCTGTGTTCATAGGATACTCAGCTACACAGAAAGGATACAAATGCTATGATCCTATAGCAAGGAGAGTTCTTGTATCTAGAGATGTGAAGTTCTTGGAAGATAGAGGATACTATGAAGAAAAGAATCAAGAAGACCTGAAGGACTTAACATCAGACAAGGCCACCACCTTGCGGATCATCCTTGAAGGTCTTGGAATCAGTACATCCCAGGATCCAAGGAATCACGCAACTACACCTCCTGAAGGTGGTTCACCATCCCACCTTGATCATGAGGGAGGAGAGGAGCATGAGGAACCTATGCAAGAGCTAACCAGGAATGCAAGAGACTAACCAGGATGAAGGAGAGTAGAGAATGAATGAGGAGAAGAGAGCATAGGCTCTGATGGTCATGGTCATGATCATGGTGTGAGGCAAACACCTTCTCAAGATGAAGTGGTAGAAGAACAACAGGAAGAAGAACCGGTTGTGCAGCCACTAAGAAGGAGTACAAGGATAAGGAAGGATCCTTCTAGCTGGGTAAACACGAGAGTGTACTACAATGCCCAAGCTGTGGAGCATCCTTCTCAAGCCGTGTGCTCCTTTGCTCAATATCCAGAAGAACATTGTGCCTTCATGGTTAACTTGGATGAGAACTACATCCCAAGAAGCTATGAAGAAGCAATCATGGATAAAGAATGGAAGGAATCAGTTGGAGCTGAGGCAGGAGCTATGATCAAGAATGATACATGGTATGAGAGTGAGTTACCAAAAGGGAAGAAGGCTGTGACCAGTAGATGGATATTCACAATCAAGTACAAAGCGGATGGAAAGATTGAGAGGAAGAAGTCAAGGCTAGTTGCAAGAGGTTTCACTCAAACTTATGGAGAAGATTACATAGAAACCTTTGCACCAGTAGCTAAACTACACACAATCCGGATTGTACTAAGCTTGGCTGTGAATCTTGGATGGGGGTTATGGCAAATGGATGTGAAGAATGCTTTTCTACAAGGTGAACTTGAGGATGAAGTGTATATGCATCCACCTCCAGGTCTTGAACACTTAGTGAAGAGTGGGAATGTGTTGAGACTGAAGAAAGCTATCTATGGGCTGAAGCAATCACCAAGAGCTTGGTACAACAAGTTGAGCACTACTCTGAATGGCCGAGGCTTCAAGAAGTCTGAACTAGATCACACTCTCTTCACTCTCACGACTCCCTCAGGTATGATTGCTCTCCTTGTGTATGTTGATGATATCATTATCACAGGGAGTGATAAGGAAGGTATCATAGCAACCAAGGAGTTTCTTAAATCCATGTTTGAGATTAAAGACTTGGGAGAAATGAAATACTTCCTTGGAATTGAGATATGTAGATCCAAGGAAGGTTTGTTCATGTCTCAAAGGAAATATACACTTGATCTTTTGAAAGGTGCAGGTGCTTATGGAGGCAAGACAGCAAGGATGCCTATGGAGGATGGCTACAAAGTCCCACGAGAGGGGGAGATTGAAGACAGCAAACCTTATCAGGATCCTAAACTCTATAGAAAACTAGTTGGCAAATTGATTTATCTTACTATAACTAGACCTGACATTGTTTTGCTGTGAATCAGGTGAGTCAACACATGCAAGTGCCTAAGGAACATCACTGGCGCATGGTGGAGAGGATCTTGATGTATCTCAACGGCTCACCTGATCAAGGAGTATGGATGGGCTGCAATGGAAGCACTGAAGTGGTGGGATATTGTGATGCGGATTGGGCTGGTGATAGAGCAGACAGGAGATCAACCACAGGCTATTGCACATTCATTGGAGGCAACTTGGTGACTTGGAAGAGCAAGAAGCAGAAGGTAGTGTCATGTTCAAGTGCAGAAGCCGAGTATAGAGCCATGCTGAAGCTTACCAACGAGTTGGTATGGATCAAAGGCATCTTGAAGCACTTGGAGATTGATCAAGCAACTCCAATGACAATGCATTGTGACAATCAAGCTGCCATCCACATTGCATCCAACTCGGTGTTTCATGAGAGGACCAAGCACATTGAGTTGATTGCCACAAGGTGAGACAGATGATTGTGCTAGGGGTGATCTTGCCATGCTATACAAGGAGTGAAGATCAGCTAGCGGATGTGTTCACCAAGGCTGCAAGGCAAAGACTATGGAGTCCATTCACATCAGATTGGGACTCATAGATCTTGGGAAGAGAAGGAGCTAATCCCTTAGCTGCAAGGTCTTTACTCTTTTTCCCTCATCAAAGTTTTATCCCATTGGGTTTTCTTTGGTGAGGTTTTTAATGAGGAAGATCTTGTAGCTTTCCAAGCTTAGGCTTTCACAAAGCTAAGCTTGAGGGGAGTGTTGAGTTGAGTTGATTATATTGGTATGGAGAGAAGAGGAGTTGAAGAGGAGAAGAATGGAGAAGCTTGGGGAGTTTTGGTATGAATGGTACGGACGGCCGTACAAGCCGTACAGCCGTACAAGGCCGTACACGGCCGTACCGTCCACCAAGGTCTCGACCAAAACTTACCCAACTCGACCAAGTGAAACGGTAACAAGGAAATGTTACTTGAGGGCTTAAGGAGAAGGGATCAGACCGTTGAGTGGATAAGGGAAGAGCGTGCCAGGCTGGAACAGGCTGTAAAGAGGCAAAGCGTGTGAGCCTTATCATCCAATCATCCGGAAAGCAACCTTGACTCTACATGCTTCAATAGTGCCCATTTCGCCTCTTTGTAAACCCTTATGCTTTCCATATAAATATGTAACCTCACTCATTAATAAGATCATGCAGTTGAGTCTCTCTAATCTCTTAGACAACTACTATGGTTCTCTCTTAGACACTAAACGGCTCTCTCTAGTCTTTTAATCTTTCACAAACTTCTCTTAATCACTTCTTAAACTTTCTCTTTATTCTGATTACTCTAAGGATCTCTTAATCTCATAATGAGATTGAGAGATCTTAGAGTAACTAGAATGTAAGTGAGAGTTTAGGTGAAGTTTAGAAGTGATTATGAAGACTAAGTACTTGAGAGCCGTTTAGAGTCTAAGAGAGAACCATAGTGTCTAAGAGATTAGAGAGACTCAAACTGCATAATCTTTATTAGTGTTGATGAGTTACAATATATAGAGTGAGCATACAAGGGTTTTCGAAATCAAGGAGAGGACTAAAGCATGTGAGGTCAATCAGGAGAGGATAAGCTCATTTGGACTAGCCAATTAGCTTCTCCACATGCGCGCGGTAGTATCTAGCATCTGGACCAAGATGCTCTTGCTTTCCAGCTGTTCCAGCCTGTCAAGGCGCGCTCTGCCTTATCCCTAAACGGTCTGATCCTTCTCCACTTGAGTAACTCTTCCATAGTTACCGTTTCACTTGTGCAAGGTAACTTTGGTTGAGGCTTGGATGGTACGGACTGTACGGCTTGTACGGCCTTGTACGGATGTCCGTACCATGCTCTCCCTAAACTCCCTTAAGCTTCCTCATCTCCTTTCCTCTTCAACTCCTTAGCTCTTCATACATATACTCAGCTCAACTCAACACCTGGTTCACAGCAAAACATATATCAGGCCTTGTGATGGTAAGGTAAATCAATTTGCCAACAAGTGTTCTATAGAGTTTAGGATCATGAAATGGCTTGCTGTCTTCAATCTCCCCCTCTCTTGGTACTTTGTAGCCATCCTCCATTGGCATCCTTGCTGTCTTGCCTCCATAAGCACCTGCACCTTTCAAAAGATCAAGTGTATACTTCCTTTGGGACATGAACAAACCTTCCTTGGATCTACAAATCTCAATTCCAAGGAAGTATTTCATTTCTCCCAAGTCTTTGATTTCAAACATAGACTTTAGAAACTCCTTGGTTGCTTTGATACCTTCTTATCACTCCAGTGATAATGATATCATCCACATACACAAGGAGAGCAAACCATACCTGAGGGTGTCGTGAGTTTAAAGAGAATGTGATCCAATTCTGACTTCTTGAAGCCTCGGCCATTCAGAGTTGTGCTCAACTTGTTATACCAAGCTCTTGGTGATTGCTTCAACCCATAAATGGCTTTCTTTAGCCTCAGTACATTCCCCTCTTCACAGAGTTCCAGACCTGATATGATCATGGACCAGCTAGTTGATAAAGATGGAGAAGGAGAGAGAGAGATGAAGATACTAGCTGAAGAAGAAGATGTCCTAGCCATTCCCACAGGTCCCATAACTCGTGCAATGACAAGAAGACTCAAGGAAGCTGTTGGAAACATACTGAAGATCTCTAAGGAGCAAGAAGACTGTCTTGGTAGAAGCTTGAGCCACCAAGACACACTCATCACCATTCAGGTGATCTTATCATCAAGCTGATCATCATCTAGGCAAGTGGCTTGGTATACTCTTTTTCCCTTGATTAGTTTTGTCCCAATGGGTTTTCTAATCAAGGTTTTTAATGAGGTATCAAGTTCACTTACACATTCCTAGTTGATGTATCTTGGATGCAACTCGGCCTAAGGCACCTTGGACCGACTTCATCAACTATCTTATATTATGTTTTACTCTAAGTGTTATGTTATTACTTTGAAACCGTGTGGAGCCTTCTCCTTTATGTTTTCTTATGTTTTCGAGACCTTGTGCATGTACAAGGATCTCTCTATTTAAGTGTATCACAAACCCTCATTCTAATCTAAGTTATCTTTGTTTAAAACCTTTTTGGTGTCTTCTCTCTTGCTTTGCGAGTTGTTGAAGTGTCTGGTGTGTAATATCCAGTCTACTGGTGTGTAATATCCAGTGTAAGGGCCTTAGTTTGGTGTGTCATATCCGATCTATAGCCTAGGAGTATCAAGGAGCCTTTCCGCAGCCTCTTGTGTCACCAATCAATCCACAAACCTTGATAAACTTGAGTCCTTGACTCGTTTATGCAAGGATCTATCCCGATCCATCCAGAGACGATCCTAGGAGTTCATCAAGTGGTATCAGAGCACTCTGGAAGGGGAGTTTCGATTTCTCTTTTGTTTGTTCATAAGATCTACTCTTTATCGTTTTATATCTTTGATCATTTGGGATTTGCGTGTTGTTCTCACTCGATCTGATTAGTATCATTGATAGGATTGATAGATCTATTGTTTCATGGTTCAATATTGATAGATCTGAGGATTCTGATCAAGTTTTGAATAAAACTTTTCACATTCTTGTCGATTACGTTACTAGGTTGCTTGATCCGAAAGTTCCTTGTGTTCGTGTGATTCGATCTGTTACTAGAACCGTAGATCAAGTTTTGTTTAATCTCAAATCATCACCTGTTGAATCTCGAATCCTTTTCTGATAAATCTGAGTTGATTGTGTCAATAAAATCGATTTGAATTCCTTACTTGTTGATCACGGTATTGATTTGCCGCGTCGCTTGAGATTTGTTTGATTGTTTCCGATTGTTTCTTTCATTGAATCTCGAATCATAAATCAAATTGCCCGTGGAACTACTTACTTGTTTCAGTCTTTTGTGTGTAACAGAAAACAATGGGAACTGAAGAAGATGATGCAACGTATATGAGAAGAAACAAACTCCTACAAAGAAGCTATCACCAAACAAGTAATGGAAGACTTGGTAAAGTTGCTGGATGAGAGATACGATCAGAGAGCCCCTGGTAGACAAGACCAAACGACTGATCATCAGCAAGCACCTAGGAGGAATGGACGTGAACGACAAGAGCATGCTGGTTCACAAGAAACTGATAACTTTTATGAAAGAGATAGGGCACGGCACAGCTCGGCTTCTAGACATAGCTCTTCCTCTAGACACAGCAGTAGTAGAAGATCTAGACGTGACCATGAAGGGCGTAGGTATCAAAAGAGATGAGCTTGCTGGAGTTAAGATGATACCTCCTTTCCATGGCAAAGCCGATCCTGATGCTTATCTAGAATGGGAGAAGAAGATTGATCTAGTCTTCAATTGTCGGCGTTATTCAGAAGCTAAGAAGATTCAAATTGCTGTTACTGAGTTCTATGATTATGCTTTGAGTTGGTGGGATCAACTAGTCACCAATAGAAGGCGCAATGGGGAATTTCCTGTTGAGACTTGGGCAGAAATGAAGGCTCTCATGCGCAAGAGATTTGTGCCTAGCCATTACCACCGGGATCTCCATCAGAAGCTAAGAAAACTCACGCAAGGCTCACGGACAGTCGAAGAATACTATCAGGAGATGGAGTTGTTGATGTTAAGAGCTTGCATATCTGAGGATAGAGAAGCTACTATGGCACGGTTTCTTGGAGGACTCAACCGTGAGATACAAGACAGTGTGGAGATGCAACACTACTTGGAGATGGAGGAGATGCTACACAAAGCCATTCTAGTGGAACAACAAGTAAAGAGAAAAGGTCACTCCGAGGCAACTATGGAACTAGATATCAAGGTGCTAAGAAGATAAGCCAAGTCACCAGAAAGAGAGCAAGTCATATCAAAAGGATGAGGAAAAACCTACTAGTTCCCTCAGCAAGGATAAAGGGAAAGCTGAAGCCTCTACTACAAGATCAAGAGATGTTAAGTTTTTAAGTGCCAAGGAAGAGGACACTACGCTAATGAATGCACCAACAAACGTGTGATGATCCTTCATGACAATGGAGAATATGAATCTACTGATGAGGAGACAGAGGCCGAAGAAGATCACAGTTCAGAAGAGGAGTATGTTGCCAACCCGGTCGCTGGAAGGTTGCTAGTTGCTAGAAGAACCTTGAGTCTTCAAAGCAAGACCGAAGAGATGGAGCAAAGAGAAATCTCTTCTATACTAGATGTCTAGTACAAGGAAAGGTCTGTAGTCTTATTGTGGATGGAGGCAGTTGTGTCAACGTTGCGAGTGAGACTATGGTTAAAAAGTTGGGTTTGAGGGTCCAGAAGCATCCTAAACCATATAGGCTCCAATGGCTCAATGAAGAGGGCGAGATGAGAGTCTCTACTCAGGTTGTGGTCCCTTAGCCATTGGTAAATATGAAGATGAGATTCTTTGTGATGTACTGCCTATGGAAGCTGGACACATTCTCCTTGGAAGGCCGTGGCAATCAGATAGACGTGTGATACATGATGGGTATGCCAACAAGCACACCTTTGAGTTTAAAGGGAGAAAGACAGTTCTTGTGCCTATGACTCCTAAGGAAGTTCAGGTTGATCAGCTCCACTACAAAAGAAGAAAGAGATTGATCTACCCGCTGAATCAACAAAGCAACTAAACTTCTATGCCAAGTCTGGTGATGTTAAAAGATCTCTCTGCTCTAACCTTCCTATTCTTTTGTTTATCTATAAGGAATCACTCTTGACTACTACTGATATTGCACCGGAGTATCCGAGTGAACTTGTGTCTCTTTTGCAGGAATATCAAGATGTTTTTCCAGAAGATAGTCCCAAAGGACTACCACCAGTGCGAGGGATTGAACACCAAATTGACTTTGTGCCTGGTTCTACACTTCCCAACAGGCCAGCATACAAAACCAATCCGGTTGAGACCAAAGAACTACAAAGACAAGTAGAGGAACTGATGGAGAAAGGGCATATCCGAGAGAGCATGAGCCCTTGTGCTGTTCCAGTACTGCTTGTGCCCAAGAAAGATGGATTTTGATTGTTGGCGAATGGGAAGGAATGGACGCCATCATGTGTGTTGAAATGTTGGGGAATTAGAGAGAGCTAATGATACTGATCAGATTGGATCGCAAGAGGGATAGGGGAGAGGAAAACTGGTGAAAACACATGGGATTTGAGAGAGAGGTTATATGAGTGGACCGTTAAGAAGGGATTGAGTAATGGGCATCCTGTTCTTAGATAGATGATGC
>NW_026016727.1:30000-35000 GCF_020379485.1 Brassica napus | reverse complement strand
TTCGACCGTTTGGGAAATCTCTCCAGAGGTTCCTATTATGTTCAGGTCGTCCACATAGACAGACATTATAACATAGCCCTTGCTGTCGAATTTCTTTATGAATATACATGGACTTATTGGATCGTTCTTATATCCCTCTTTGGTTAGGTACTCGGACAGCCGGTTATACCACATTCGACCTGACTGTTTTAAACCATATAAAGCTTTGTTCAGCTTAATGCAATGTTGTTCTCGAGAACCTTTCTTATCTTTGAGCTCAATACCCTCTGGAATTCTCATATGTATTTCGTTGTCCAGTGGTCCGTACAGGTATGCTGTAACTACATCCATTAGGCGCAAATCAATGCTCTCTCTCACGGCCAGACTGATTAAGTATCTCAATGTAGTCGCATCCACCACAGGGGAATAAGTTTCCTCAAAGTCTATTCCAGGTCTTTGTGAGAATCCTTGTGCTACAAGCCGTGCTTTGTATCTCACTACTTCTCCTTTCTCATTTCTCTTCCTTACAAAGACCCATTTGTATCCCACTGGTTTGACATCTCTAGGTGTCAAGATTATAGGGCCAAAAACGCCTCTCTTTCTTAATGATTCTAACTCCACGTTTATAGCTTGTTTCCATTTGATCCAATCCGATCTTAGCATGCATTCTTGTATGGACGTGGGTTCTAGATCCTCATCTTTATCCATGATCTCAAGTGCTACCTTGTATGCAAATAAATCATCAACGTTGATATCTTTTCTGTTCCATTGTTTTCCAGACATCACATGGTTTATAGAGATCTCTTGATTGTCCGGTTCTGGTGTCCCGTGAAGTCCAGCGTCCCGGACCTCACTTGGAGGAACGACCGGATCATCGGGTATGGACGGTTCACTCGGCTCGACCGTCATGGTCGGCTCGACCGTTCCATCTATGTCCTGGACGGTTTTCTTAATGCTCTCGGATCCAGCACCTTTCTTGGATTTCCGAGGCTGTTTGTCTTTGGAACCAATTGGTCTGCCACGTTTTAGACGTTGCTTAGACTCTGTAGCCACTTGACATTGTCCATCTTGGACGTCTAATCTTACAGGTGCATTACAAGCCGGGATGTGTGATATTGTCACTCTATTTGGGTCAGCAAATGTATCTGGCAGTTTATTAGCTAGCTCTTGAAGATGTATTATCTTCTGGACTTCTAAATCACAATCTTTAGTCCGAGGATCTTGCCAAGATGTCGATGGTCTAAACCATTCTATTTCTTTTGTTATCAACCGGCTGTTATCTCCCCCTAAGGACGGATATGTGGACTCATCAAACTGTGAGTCTTCGTATCTGGCCTTAAACAAATCACCGGTTGTTGGCTCAAGATACTTTATAATACTTGGGGATTCATATCCTACGTATATTCCCATCCTCCTCTGCGGTCCCATCTTAGTTCTCTGTGGTGGAGCAATTGGAACGTAGACGGCACATCCAAATGTTTTGATGTGGGACACGTCTGGCTCATGACCCGTAAGTAATTGGGATGGTGAATATCTATGCTCACTAGATGGCCTGATGCGAATCAGTTCCGTAGCATGTAAAACCGCATGTCCCCATGCTGATACCGGAAGTTTAGACTTCATAAGTAATGGACGGGCTATCAGCTGGATACGTTTAATGAAAGATTCGGCCAAGCCGTTCTGTGTATGGACATGTGCCACGGAGTGTTCTACTTTTACCCCCATGGACATACAGTATTCATTAAACGCCTGGGACGTGAACTCACCAGCATTGTCTAGACGTATAGTCTTGAGTGGAAAGTCTGGAAAATGTGCTCTCAGCCTTATCATCTGAGCAAGCAGCCGTGCAAAGGCTAGGTTCCGAGTGGACAACAGACATACATGCGACCATCTGGTCGATGCATCAATGAGGACCATGAAATATCTAAACGTCCCACACGGTGGGTGTATTGGTCCGCATATGTCCCCTTGGATCCTTTCCAGAAAGTTCAAGGTTTCTTTATTAACCTTGGCTGGTGATGGCCTAGTTATGAGTTTCCCTTGTGCACATGCAGCACATGTGAGATTTCGTGGGATCACTCCTTTAAACGTGTGCCCTAATGAATTCATCATTAGTTTTCGCATCATTCCTGTTCCGGGATGGCCAAGCCGGTTATGCCATAAAGTGAATAGCTCTGAGGTATTTGCCTCGACCATACTGATCCTTGCATAGTAAAGACCAGTGGACATTGCGGGCATGGTCTCTAGGATCTTTTTATTGCCTTTGGTGATCAAAGTTATGTTAAGGAATTCTTTGTTTCCTTCTTCCCATGTTTCAAGGTGAAAACCGTTCAACCTTATGTCCTTGAAACTCAATAAGCTTCTTCTAGAGCTTGGGGAATACAAGGCGGTTTTGATCTCTAGGTGAGTGCCTTTGGGCATCATCACATAGGCCTGGCCGTGACCTTCAATCAGGCTGGCCTCACCCGCAATGGTTTGTACCTTTGCACTTTGCATTGTGAGATTCATGAAATACCTTTTGTCTCTAAGGATCGTATGACTTGTGCCACTATCCACCACAAGTATACTCATCTCATCACTCATTTCTATAAGTAAAATTTACTAGACTTTAGAGACTTTGTAAAACTTTTATTATAAATGTCATTTCATAAAATAAAACACCAAATCAAAGACATAAAGCAATAAGACAATGTGATTCGAAAAACTAGTCCTTTAGACAATCAGAAGTTTCAAAATCCATTTGATCATCCTTGTTGTCTCTGTCGGATTCATCATCAGCATCATACCCATATCCTTTGTCATCATGACCGTTTTCTTGGATCATGTTTGCCTCCGGGTTCTTGTTCTTGATACTCTCTTGATAGAGTTCGCACAAGTGCTTTGGAGTTCTGCAGTTCTTGGCCCAATGATTGTCCATCCCGCATCTGTGACATAAGGACTTGGACGTGTAAGATGGTTTGGATATACCACCTCGTCCACGGCCATAACTCCCTCGGCCCCGACCGTAATTGGAACCACGACCACGGTTATTGTGGTTTCCCCTACGGCCGGTTGAGTAGCTATCTCGACCATTATGGTTGTCACGTCTACGCCCCCTGTACCCACCACGGCTATGACCGTATGGTTTCCTGTTGTCTTGGGCATAGTAGATTTCCTTGGGATCTTTCTTTTCAATGTCATGGGCTTCGGGTAATGGTGCTGTCCCGGCCGGTCTAGCTCCACTGTTCTTCATGAGAAGCTCATTATTTGCCTCGGCCAAGAGTAGACAGGAGATCAGATCAGTGTATGTGGCAAAACCTTTTGTTCTATACTGCTGCTGCAGTACAGAATTCGACTGATTGAAAGTCGTATAGGTCTTTTCAAGCATCATAACATCAGATACTTCTTCACCACACAGTCTTAGTATTGAGACGATTTTGAACAAGGCCGAGTTGTACTCATCCACGGACTTGAAGTCCATGAATCTGAGATGCATCCAATCGTGCCTTGCCTTTGGAAGCAACACCATCTTTTGGTGATCATATCTGTGCCTTAAAGCATTCCAAAGGTCCAATGGATTCTCAATCGTCATGTACTGATCTTTAAGACCTTCAATGAGATGATGGCGCATATAACATATGGCCCTGTATCTATTCTTTTCATTCTCATTGCTGTCCTCGATGATAGTATCACCGAGTCCCTTGGATTTTAGACTAATCCTTGTGTCTAGCGCCCACTGCAAGTAATTGTCTCCGGAGAGATTCAGGGCTGCATAGTCTCTGTTTGCTATTTTCGACATCTGATCCACATTATCATGCAAGACATTAGATTCATAATGGGATCACGTGGCCGCATGATATATGCAAGCTCGGCCACAACACGTCTTATGCATTTATGATGTTCAAACAATTCTAATTCGACCATGGTGCTATCAAGCAAGCCGCACGGCTATATGATCAATCAATGGGTTCGGTTATGTAATTCTAAAACTACCATGGTGCAATCAATCCTAAAAACAATTCTACATGTACCAGAAAGTTTTAATGCCACACGGCCATATGAGTTAAATGCAATCAGATTCGAGATCATGTGTTTCTATATGCTGGCCGATCGGTTTTAATCAGTTGTGAATGCAATACCATATTCAGATTTATGCAGAAACAATTTTAAAAACATTCCTTATGATCCTTAGGGTTTCAATCTTTAATTTTCTATCAATCTTATGTTTAAGGTTTCAAGGCCTTAAGTATTTTCAGTTTCAAACAGATTAATTCAATCAATCTAAACATTCCTAAACCTCAATTCAAATCAGAAATCAATCAATCAAGATCAACCTTAAAATCGGCTAGATGCTTCCTTTAGGGGTTAGGGTTTTCGATTCCATTGAATTAGGGTTTGCCAATTTCAGATTCAATCAATCAACAAACAAGACAGGTTCTAATAGGAATCGATTCATGTTTCTAGTTCTAAAGCTTTGTCGATTTTAGTCTTAAGTTTCTTTTAGGGTTTCATGGTTTCCATAATGATGGAATTAGGGTTCTTCCTGTTCTAGGTTCTCAGATTGTGTTTATACCTTAGTTTAGTAGGGGTTTATGAACCGGACCACCAGAGAATGAAGGAGACTTCGAGCTGAGATGATCGGACGTCTGCTGCCTTCTATCGGGTCCCGGATTGGACGATCGTGGGCTGGAGGCGTCTCGGCTGCGAGCTGGACGGGTATCGGATCGTCTCGGGCTGATCGCGTGGTTCGGGTTCGATCGCGAGCTGATCTGCGGTTCTACTCGGTCTGGATCGTGATCTGAGAAGCTGAGATGGTTCTCCTGAGTTCTTGATGAACAAGGGACAAGATCAGGTTTAGGGTTTTGGTTTTGGATCGCCGGCTTAGACTTTTGGGGTTTCTAGTTTCGATTTTGGTCTCAGGGTTCAGAGGCTATCGTGCTGATAACGTGTTGTGAACAGAGAGATGAAATCGTGTGTTCTGTTCTTATTCATTCTGAATCAAAGTGTTCCCTTATATAGGGGATACAAGGGATGAGTAAAAT
>NW_026016727.1:12500-15000 GCF_020379485.1 Brassica napus | reverse complement strand
CGAATTCTTTCTTTAGACATTCGACCGTTTGGGAAATCTCTCCAGAGGTTCCTATTATGTTCAGGTCGTCCACATAGACAGACATTATAACATAGCCCTTGCTGTCGAATTTCTTTATGAATATACATGGACTTATTGGATCGTTCTTATATCCCTCTTTGGTTAGGTACTCGGACAGCCGGTTATACCACATTCGACCTGACTGTTTTAAACCATATAAAGCTTTGTTCAGCTTAATGCAATGTTGTTCTCGAGAACCTTTCTTATCTTTGAGCTCAATACCCTCTGGAATTCTCATATGTATTTCGTTGTCCAGTGGTCCGTACAGGTATGCTGTAACTACATCCATTAGGCGCAAATCAATGCTCTCTCTCACGGCCAGACTGATTAAGTATCTCAATGTAGTCGCATCCACCACAGGGGAATAAGTTTCCTCAAAGTCTATTCCAGGTCTTTGTGAGAATCCTTGTGCTACAAGCCGTGCTTTGTATCTCACTACTTCTCCTTTCTCATTTCTCTTCCTTACAAAGACCCATTTGTATCCCACTGGTTTGACATCTCTAGGTGTCAAGATTATAGGGCCAAAAACGCCTCTCTTTCTTAATGATTCTAACTCCACGTTTATAGCTTGTTTCCATTTGATCCAATCCGATCTTAGCATGCATTCTTGTATGGACGTGGGTTCTAGATCCTCATCTTTATCCATGATCTCAAGTGCTACCTTGTATGCAAATAAATCATCAACGTTGATATCTTTTCTGTTCCATTGTTTTCCAGACATCACATGGTTTATAGAGATCTCTTGATTGTCCGGTTCTGGTGTCCCGTGAAGTCCAGCGTCCCGGACCTCACTTGGAGGAACGACCGGATCATCGGGTATGGACGGTTCACTCGGCTCGACCGTCATGGTCGGCTCGACCGTTCCATCTATGTCCTGGACGGTTTTCTTAATGCTCTCGGATCCAGCACCTTTCTTGGATTTCCGAGGCTGTTTGTCTTTGGAACCAATTGGTCTGCCACGTTTTAGACGTTGCTTAGACTCTGTAGCCACTTGACATTGTCCATCTTGGACGTCTAATCTTACAGGTGCATTACAAGCCGGGATGTGTGATATTGTCACTCTATTTGGGTCAGCAAATGTATCTGGCAGTTTATTAGCTAGCTCTTGAAGATGTATTATCTTCTGGACTTCTAAATCACAATCTTTAGTCCGAGGATCTTGCCAAGATGTCGATGGTCTAAACCATTCTATTTCTTTTGTTATCAACCGGCTGTTATCTCCCCCTAAGGACGGATATGTGGACTCATCAAACTGTGAGTCTTCGTATCTGGCCTTAAACAAATCACCGGTTGTTGGCTCAAGATACTTTATAATACTTGGGGATTCATATCCTACGTATATTCCCATCCTCCTCTGCGGTCCCATCTTAGTTCTCTGTGGTGGAGCAATTGGAACGTAGACGGCACATCCAAATGTTTTGATGTGGGACACGTCTGGCTCATGACCCGTAAGTAATTGGGATGGTGAATATCTATGCTCACTAGATGGCCTGATGCGAATCAGTTCCGTAGCATGTAAAACCGCATGTCCCCATGCTGATACCGGAAGTTTAGACTTCATAAGTAATGGACGGGCTATCAGCTGGATACGTTTAATGAAAGATTCGGCCAAGCCGTTCTGTGTATGGACATGTGCCACGGAGTGTTCTACTTTTACCCCCATGGACATACAGTATTCATTAAACGCCTGGGACGTGAACTCACCAGCATTGTCTAGACGTATAGTCTTGAGTGGAAAGTCTGGAAAATGTGCTCTCAGCCTTATCATCTGAGCAAGCAGCCGTGCAAAGGCTAGGTTCCGAGTGGACAACAGACATACATGCGACCATCTGGTCGATGCATCAATGAGGACCATGAAATATCTAAACGTCCCACACGGTGGGTGTATTGGTCCGCATATGTCCCCTTGGATCCTTTCCAGAAAGTTCAAGGTTTCTTTATTAACCTTGGCTGGTGATGGCCTAGTTATGAGTTTCCCTTGTGCACATGCAGCACATGTGAGATTTCGTGGGATCACTCCTTTAAACGTGTGCCCTAATGAATTCATCATTAGTTTTCGCATCATTCCTGTTCCGGGATGGCCAAGCCGGTTATGCCATAAAGTGAATAGCTCTGAGGTATTTGCCTCGACCATACTGATCCTTGCATAGTAAAGACCAGTGGACATTGCGGGCATGGTCTCTAGGATCTTTTTATTGCCTTTGGTGATCAAAGTTATGTTAAGGAATTCTTTGTTTCCTTCTTCCCATGTTTCAAGGTGAAAACCGTTCAACCTTATGTCCTTGAAACTCAATAAGCTTCTTCTAGAGCTTGGGGAATACAAGGCGGTTTTGATCTCTAGGTGAGTGCCTTTGGGCATCATCACATAGGCCTGGCCGTGACCTTCAATCAGGCTGGCCTCACCCGCAATGGTTTGTACCTTTGCACTTTGCATTGTGAG
>NW_026016726.1:0-22947 GCF_020379485.1 Brassica napus | reverse complement strand
CTGGACGGGTTGGTTTCTCCCTCCTTGGCCGTGGAACATTAGCTCGGTCCCCCTGCTATATGAGCCAGCCTGCTCAGTCACAGTAGCCAGTGCGGTTGGAGTTCAGCATGGTTAGCCATCAGCTGAGCATTGATCTCGGCTTGTGTAGGTGCTCCATTAGGTCTCCCATGTCTCCTGCGACAAGAGAGGAGAAGAAAGAGTGATCTGCAAGGATCAAAGAGAAAGGGAAATATATGCAATGATCAATGATGTAAAAAACTTCCTTTTTTTTTTTAAAGTTAAGTTTCGAAAATTAAAAAAAATGGAAAGAACAATATTATTTTATTTTTTTTAAAATGGAAAGAACTTGAAGTGCAAGCCAAGAAAATTAAATGCAATTAAATGGAAAATCTGATCAAAAAGGAAAGTGAAAATCGATTGATGCCAAAAACATATTACTTGAATGAAAGATGCATAAAAATCGGATCAAAAGATATGCAGAAAAAGAAAACAAGTTGAACTCGCCAAAGAACAGCAGAAAAAATTTTGAAAGACAAGATGATGAACCAAATAACAAAAGTAGCAAGGATAGGATACAACCGAAGGTGTAGGAGCTTTGAGCTCTGATACCAAAATGATACAGGCCGGGAAACAGTCTGTACGGACGGACAGTCTGAGGTTCGGGAACTCGGACTGGACAGGACGGACGGACGGCTATGGGCGGCTAGACGGTCGCGATGGGCTGGGAGTTGGCCGATCTGGTTCCTGAAACAAAAGGATGCTTTTTTTATGAGTTTTTATGAATCAAAATAAGGAACAGGAAGAAAACAATATGATCAATGAAGAACAGAAGCAAATATGACTTTTATGAGTTTTATAATGAATGGAAAAGCTAGAAAAGCTAGAACTATATGATGAAAGATAAAACAAAACAAAGAAGGATAGAAGTATGGGGGATGGATCCTTGTTGCTGGATGTGTATCTCTCTCAACAAGAACAGTGGATGGAGGTGGATAGCTATGGGATTTGGCTTGCTGGATGTGTATCACTCTCAAGGCAAATCGGTGGATGGAATGGAGGTGAAGAATCGCCACAAGCTAGGGGTTTGAAGCTTGATAAGATTCGGCTACTCTCTCTTGTTTCTCACAGAAAAAAGACTTAGGGTTTTAGGTTTGCAAAGGCAAAATTATTTCATAAAGACTTAGGCAAAAATCGCCAACTTCATGGAGTTATATAGGGTTTACCCCTTATGAGACTCAAAGATAAAAGGCCTTAAACAAGCTGGCCGAAAATGAGGCTGAAACATTAGCCCAAAGTCTTAACCAAATAAATTAAAATAAACCAGACATCTGGTTGTCGGTTTGAGAAGGCTTAGACCAAGGCTAATAGCATGCTTGCATGTTGCCTCATTAAAACCTTACCAAGAAAACCCAATGGGACAAAACCTGGTGAGGAAAAAGAGTACAACACATGCTACTCTCCTTGGTGGTCGGCTAGATCTCAGAACCGGAAAGAGTTTGAGTGGATGAAATGGAAACTGAGTCTGGACCAAGCTCGGATGTGGAGATGAGAAGTCCGGCTTGGTTGAGTCTGAACTGGATCGGGTCGGCCGCGTCCTGAACCTCCTTTGGGCCGGCTTGATCTTGAATCTTCAACTGGACCATCTTCTCAATCAGCAGCTGGTCCTGGTCAGTCTGTCCATCTTGATCAAGGATATGCTGGACAGCTTTGGTGAAACCTTCTCGCAAGGCCCTGGTTCCACTCCGGGTAGTCGGACCGCGCCTAACTATGGGAACCTCTACTTGGATGGCCTCATCATCTTGTGTGTGCTGACGGACACGCACGGACACACACGGATAGCCACAGATGTCCTGTGTGTCCTAGAGGACACCACGGACGTCCTGTGCGTCCTGGAGGACACCGACGGACGTCCTGTGTGTACTGAACAGACAGCCCACATGGGCCAAAATAACCCGAACGAGCCACGAGAAGGGTCAGCGTGCTGTGTCCAAGGACCAACGTGCTGATATGTGTACTGATGAACAGCCACAGACGTCCTGTGTGTACTGACGGACACACACGAACAGCCACGGACGTCCTGTGTGTGCAGACGGATACACACGGATGTCCTGTACGTACTGAAGATACAGCCCACGTGGGCCAAAATAACCCAACAGTCCACGGGAAGGACCAGCGTTCTGATATGTGTACTGATGGACAGCCACGAACGTCCTGTGTGTGCTGACAGACACACCGGACAGCCACGAACGTCCTGTTTGTGCTGGCGGACACCCATGGACGTCCTGTGTGTACTGAACAGACATCCCACGTGGGCCAAAATCACCCGAACAGTCCACGGGAAGGCCAGCGTGCTGAGTCCTAGGACCAACGTATTGATATGTGAACTGATGGAACCCACAGACGTCCTGTGTGTGCTGACGGACACACACGGATAGCCACGGACGTCCTGTGTGTGCTGGCGGACACCCACGGACGTCCTGTGTGTACTGAACAGACAGCCCACGTGGGCCAAAATCATCCGAACAGTCCACGAGAAGGGTCAGCGTGCTGAGTCCAAGGACCAACGTGCTGATATGTGTATTGATGAACAGCCACGGACATCCTGTCTATGCTGACGGACACACACAGACTTCCTGTGTGTGCTGACGGACACACACGGACGTCCTGTGCGTACTGAACATACAGCCCACGTGGGCCAAAATCCCCCGAACAGTCCACGGGAAGGGCCAGCGTTGCTGAGTCCAGGACCAGCGTGCTGATATGTGTACTGATGGACAGCCACATACATCCTCTGTGTGCTGATGGACACACACGAACAGCCACTGATGTCCTATGTTTGCTGGCGGACACCCACAGACGTCTTATGTGTACTCAACAGACAGCCCTCGTGGGCCAAATCACCTGAACAGTCCATAGGAAGGGCCAGCGTGCTGAGTCCCAGGACGAACATGCTGATATGTGTACTGATGGACAGCCACATACGTCTTGTGTGTGCTGACGGACACACACGGACACACACGGATAGCCACAGATGTCCTGTGTGTCCTAGAGGACACCCACGGACGTCCTGTGCGTCCTGGAGGACACCGACGGACGTCCTGTGTATACTGAACAGACAGCCCACATGGGCCAAAATAACCCGAACGAGCCACGAGAAGGGTCAGCGTGCTGAGTCCAAGGACCAACGTGCTGATATGTGTATTGATGAACAGCCACGGACATCCTGTCTGTGCTGACGGACACACACAGACTTCCTGTGTGTGCTGACGGACACACACGGACGTCCTGTGCGTACTGAACATACAGCCCACGTGGGCCAAAATCCCCCGAACAGTCCACGGGAAGGGCCAGCGTTGCTGAGTCCAAGGACCAGCGTGCTGATATGTGTACTGATGGACAGCCACATACATCCTCTGTGTGCTGATGGACACACACGAACAGCCACTGATGTCCTATGTTTGCTGGCGGACACCCACAGACGTCTTATGTGTACTCAACAGACAGCCCTCGTGGGCCAAAATCACCTGAACAGTCCACAGGAAGGGCCAGCGTGCTGAGTCCCAGGACGAACATGCTGATATGTGTACTGATGGACAGCCACATACGTCTTGTGTGTGCTGACGGACACACACGGACACACACGGATAGCCACAGATGTCCTGTGTGTCCTAGAGGACACCCACGGACGTCCTGTGCGTCCTGGAGGACACCGACGGACGTCCTGTGTATACTGAACAGACAGCCCACATGGGCCAAAATAACCCGAACGAGCCACGAGAAGGGTCAGCGTGCTGTGTCCAAGGACCAACGTGCTGATATGTGTACTGATGAACAGCCACAGACGTCCTGTGTGTACTGACGGACACACACGAACAGCCACAGACGTCCTGTGTGTGCAGACGGATACACACGGACGTCCTGTACGTACTGAAGATACAGCCCACGTGGGCCAAATAACCCAACAGTCCACGGGAAGGACCAGCGTTCTGATATGTGTACTGATGGACAGCCACGAACGTCCTGTGTGTGCTGACAGACACACACGGACAGCCACGAACGTCCTGTTTGTGCTGGCGGACACCCATGGACGTCCTGTGTGTACTGAACAGACATCCCACGTGGGCCAAAATCACCCGAACAGTCAACGGGAAGGGCCAGCGTGCTGAGTCCCAGGACCAACGTATTGATATGTGAACTGATGGAACGCCACAGACGTCCTGTGTGTGCTGACGGACACACACGGATAGCCACGGACGTCCTGTGTGTGCTGGCGGACACCCACGGACGTCCTGTGTGTACTGAACAGACAGCCCACGTGGGCCAAAATCATCCGAACAGTCCACGAGAAGGGTCAGCGTGCTGAGTCCAAGGACCAACGTGCTGATATGTGTATTGATGAACAGCCACGGACATCCTGTCTGTGCTGACGGACACACACAGACTTCCTGTGTGTGCTGACGGACACACACGGACGTCCTGTGCGTACTGAACATACAGCCCACGTGGGCCAAAATCCCCCGAACAGTCCACGGGAAGGGCCAGCGTTGCTGAGTCCAAGGACCAGCGTGCTGATATGTGTACTGATGGACAGCCACATACATCCTCTGTGTGCTGATGGACACACACGAACAGCCACTGATGTCCTATGTTTGCTGGCGGACACCCACAGACGTCTTATGTGTACTCAACAGACAGCCCTCGTGGGCCAAAATCACCTGAACAGTCCACAGGAAGGGCCAGCGTGCTGAGTCCCAGGACGAACATGCTGATATGTGTACTGATGGACAGCCACATACGTCTTGTGTGTGCTGACGGACACACACGGACACACACGGATAGCCACAGATGTCCTGTTGTCCTAGAGGACACCCACGACGTCCTGTGCATCCTGGAGGACACCGACGGACGTCCTGTGTGTACTGAACAGACAGCCCACATGGGCCAAAATAACCCGAACGGTCCACGACAAGGGTCAGCGTGCTGTGTCCAAGGACCAACGTGCTGATATCTGTACTGATGGACAGCAACAGACGTCCTGTGTGTACTGACGGACACACCGAACAGCCACGGACGTCCTGTGTGTGCTGACGGACACCCACGGACGTCCTGTGTGTACTGAACAGACAGCCCACGTGGGCCAAAATCACCCGAACAGTCCACGGGAAGGGCCAGCGTTCTGATATGTGTACTGATGGACAGCCACAAACGTCCTGTGTGTGCTGACGGACACACACGGACAGCCACGAACGTCCTGTGTGTGCTGGCGGACACCCACGGACGTCCTGTGTGTACTGAACAGACATCCCACGTGGGCCAAAATCACCCGAACAGTCCACGGGAAGGGCCAGCGTGCTGAGTCCTAGGACCAACGTATTGATATGTGTACTGATGGAACGCCACAGACGTCCTGTGTGTGCTGACGACACACACGGATAGCCACGGACGTCCTGTGTGTGCTGAACAGACAGCCCACGTGGGCCAAAATCACCCGAACAGTCCACGGGAAGGGCCAGCGTGCTGAGTCCCAGGACCAACGTATTGATATGTGTACTGATGGAACGCCACAGACGTCCTGTGTGTGCTGACGGACACACACGGATAGCCACGGACGTCCTGTGTGTTGCTGAACAGACAGCCCACGTGGGCCAAAATCATCCGAAACAGTCCACGAGAAGGGTCAGCGTGCTGAGTCCAAGGACCAACGTGCTGATATGTGCATTGATGAACAGCCACGGACATCCTGTCTGTGCTGACGGACACACACAGACTTCCTGTGTGTGCTGACGGACACACACAGACGTCCTGTGCGTACTGAACATACAGCCCACATGGGCAAAAACCCCCGAACAGTCCACGGGAAGGGCCAGCGTTGCTGATATGTGTACTGATGGACAGCCACAGACATCCTCTGTGTGCTGATGGACACACACGAACAGCCACAGATGTCCTATGTTTGCTGGCGGACACCCACAGATGTCTTGTGTGTACTGAACAGACAGCCCACGTGGGCCAAATCACCCGAACAGTCCACAGGAAGGGCCAGCGTGCTGAGTCCCAGGACAAACATGCTGATACGTGTACTGATGGACAGCCACATACATCTTGTGTGTGCTGACGGACACACACGGATAGCCACAGATGTCATGTGTGTCCTGGAGGACACCCACGGACGTCCTGTACGTCCTGGAGGACACCCACAGACGTCCTGTGTGTACTGAACAGACTGCCCACATGGGCCAAAAATAACCCGAATGGTCCACGAGAAGGGTCAGCGTGCTGTGTCCAAGGACCAACGTGCTGATATGTGTACTGATGGACAGCCACAGACGTCCTGTGTGTACTGACGGACACACACGAACAGCCAAGGACGTCCTGTGTGTGCAGATGGATACAGACGGACGTCCTGTACGTACTGAACATACAGCCCACGTGGGCCAAAATCACCTGAACAGTCCACGGGAAGGACCAGCGTTCTGATATATGTACTGATGGACAGCCACGAACGTCCTGTGTGTGCTGACGGACACACACGGACAGCCACGAACGTCCTGTGTGTGCTGGCGGACACCCACGGGCGTCCTGTGTGTGCTGGCGGACACCCACGGACGTCCTGTGCGTACTGAACAGACATCCCACGTGGGCCAAAATCACCCGAACAGTCCACGGGAAGGGCCAGCAGGCTGAGTCCCAGGACTAACGTATTGATATGTGTACTGATGGACAGCCACAGACGTCCTGTGTGTGCTGACGGACACACACGGATAGCCACGGACGTCCTGTGTGTGCTGGCAAACACCCACGGACGTCCTGTGTGTACTGAACAGACAGCCCACGTGGACCAAAATCATCCGAACAGTCCACGAGAAGGGTCAGCGTGCTGAGTCCAAGGACCAACGTGCTGATATGTGTATTGATGAACAGCCACGGACACCCTGTCTGTGCTGACGGACACACACAGACTTCCTGTGTGTGCTGACGGACACACACGGACGTCCTGTGCGTACTGAACATACAGCCCACGTGGGCCAAAATCACCCAAAGAGTCCACGGGAAGGGCCAGCGTTGCTGAGTCCAAGGACCAGCGTGCTGATATGTGTACTGATGGACAGCCACGGACATCCTCTGTGTGCTGATGGACACACACGAACAGCCACGGATGTCCTATGTTTGCTGGCGGACACCCAGAGATGTCTTGTGTGTACTGAACAGACAGCCCACGTGGGCCAAAATCACCCGAACAGTCCGCAGGAAGGGCCAGCGTGCTGAGTCCCAGGACGAACATGCTGATATGTGTACTAATGGACAGCCACATACGTCTTGTGTGTGATGACGGACACACACGGAGACACACGGATAGCCACAGATGTCCTGTGTGTCCTGGAGGACACCGACAGACGTCCTGTGCGTCCTGGAGGACACCGACGGACATCCTGTGTGTACTGAACAGACAGCCCACATGGGCCAAAATAACCCGAACGGTCCACGAGAAGGGTCAATGTGCTGTGTCCAAGGACCAACGTGCTGATATGTGTACTGATGGACAGGCACAGATGTCCTGTGTGTACTGACGGACACACACGTACAGCCACGGACTTCCTGTGTGTGCAGACGGATACACACGGACGTCCTGTGTGTGCTGACGGACACCCATGGACGTCCTGTGTGTACTGAACAGACAGCCCACGTGGGCCAAAATCACCCGAACAGTCCACGGGAAGGGCCAGCGTGCTGAGTCCAAGGACCAGCGTGCTGATATGTGTACTGATGGACTGGACAGACATCCCACGTGGGCCAAAATCACCCGAACAGTCCACGGGAAGGGCCAGCGTCCTGAGTTCAAGGACCAGCGTGTTGATATGTGTAATGATGGACAGCCACAGACGTCTTGTGTGTGCTGACGGACACACACGGACAGCCATGGACGTCCTGTGTGTGCTGACGGACACACATGGACATCCTGTGTGTGCTGACGGACACCCAAGGACGTCATGTGTGTACTAAACAGACACACATGTGGGCCAAAATCACCCGAACAGTCCACCGAAAGGGCCAGCGTGGTGAGTCCAAGGACCAGCGTTCTGATATGTGTACTGATGGACAGCCACGGACGTCCTGTGTGTGCTGACGGACACACACGGACAGCCACGGACATCCTGTGTGTGCTGGCGGACACCCACGGACGTCCTGTGTGTACTGAACAGACATCCCACGTCGGCCAAAATCACCCGAACAGTCCACGGGAAGGGCCAGCGTGCTGAGTCCCAGGACCAACGTACTGATATGTGTACTGATGGACAGCCACGGACGTCCTGTGTGTGATGACGGACACACACGGACACACACGGATAGCCACGGACGTCCTGTGTGTGCTGTGCGTGCTGAGTCCCAGGACCAACGTACTGATATGTGTACTGATGGACAGCCACGGACGTCCTGTGTGTGCTGACGGACACACACGGATAGCCACGGATGTCCTGTGTGTGCTGGCGGACACCCACGGACGTCCTGTGTGTACTGAACAGACAGCCCACATGGGCCAAAATCATCCGAACAGTCCACGAGAAGGGTCAGCGTGCTGAGTTCAAGGACCAACGTGCTGATATGTGTATTGATGAACAGCCATGGACATCCTGTCTGTGCTGACGGACACACACAGACTTCCTGTGTGCTCTGACAGACACACACGGACGTCCTGTGCGTACTGAACATACAGCTTACGTGGGCCAAAATCACCCGAACAGTCCACGGGAAGGGCCAGCGTTGCTGAGTCCAAGGACCAGCGTGCTGATATGTGTACTGATGGACAGCCACAGACATCCTCTGCGTGCTGATGGACACACACGAACAGCCACGGAAGTCCTATGTTTTCTGGCGGACACCCACAGACGTCTTGTGTGTACTCAACAGACAGCCCACGTGGGCCAAAATCACCCGAACAGTCCACAGGAAGAGCAAGCGTGCTGAGTCCCAGGACGAACATGCTGATATGTGTACTGATGGACAGCCATATACGTCTTGTGTGTGCTGACGGACACACACCGACACACACAGATAGCCACAGATGTCCTGTGTGTCCTGGAGGACACCCACGGACGTCCTGTGCGTCCTGGAGGACACCGACGGACGTCCTGTGTGTACTGAACAGACAGCCCACATGGGCCAAAATAACCCGAACAGTCCACGGGAAGGGCCAGCGTGCTGAGTCCAAGGACCAGCGTGCTGATATGTGTACTGATGGACTGGACAGACATCCCACGCGGGCCAAAATCACCCGAACAGTCCACGGAAGGGCCAGCGTCCTGAGTTCAAGGACCAGCGTGTTGATATGTGTAATGATGGACAGCCACAGACGTCTTGTGTGTGCTGACGGACACACACGGACAGCCATGGACGTCCTGTGTGTGCTGACGGACACACACGGACATCCTGTGTGTGCTGACGGACACCCAAGGACGTCCTGTGTGTACTAAACAGACACCCACGTGGGCCAAAATCACCCGAACAGTCCACCGAAAGGGCCAGCGTGCTGAGTCAAGGACCAGCGTTCTGATATGTGTACTGATTGACAGCCACGGACGTCCTGTGTGTGCTGACGGACACACACGGACAGCCACGGACATCCTGTGTGTGCTGGTGGACACCCACGGACGTCCTGTGTGTACTGAACAGACATCCCACGTCGGCCAAAATCACCCGAACAGTCCACGGGAAGGGCCAGCGTGCTGAGTCCCAGGACCAACGTACTGATATGTGTACTGATGGACAGCCACGGACGTCCTGTGTGTGCTGACGGACACACACGGACACACACGGATAGCCACGGACGTCCTGTGTGTGCTGTGCGTGCTGAGTCCCAGGACCAACGTACTGATATGTGTACTGATGGACAGCCACGGACGTCCTGTGTGTGCTGACGGACACACACGGACACACACGGATAGCCACGGACGTCCTGTGTGTGCTGGCGGACACCCACAGACGTCCTGTGTGTACTGAACAGACAGCCCACGTGGGCCAAAATCATCCGAACAGTCCACGAGAAGGGATAGCGTGCTGAGTCCCAGGACGAACATGCTGATATGTGTACTGATGGACAGCCACATACGTCTTGTGTGTGCTGACGGACACACACCGACACACACGGATAGCCACAGATGTCCTGTGTGTCCTGGAGGACACCCACGGACGTACTGTGCGTCCTGGAGGACACCGACGGACGTCCTGTGTGTACTGAACATACAGCCCACATGGGCCAAAATAACCCGAACGGTACACGAGAAGGGTCAGCGTGCTGTGTCCAAGGACCAACGTGCTGATATGTGTACTGATGGACAGCCACAGATGTCCTGTGTGTACTGACGGACACACACGTACAGCCACGGACGTCCTGTGTGTGCTGGCGGACACCCACAGACGTCCTGTGTGTACTGAACAGACAGCCCACGTGGGCCAAAATCATCCGAGCAGTCCACGAGAAGGGTCAGCGTGCTGAGTCCAAGGACCAATGTGCTGATATGTGTATTGATGAACAGCCACGGACATCCTGTGTGTGCTGACAGACACACACAGACTTCCTGTGTGTGCTGACGGACACACACGGACGTCCTGTGCGTACTGAACATACAGCCCACGTGGGCCAAAATCACCCGAACAGTCCACGGGAAGGGCCAACATTGTTGAGTCCAAGGACCAGCGTGCTGATATGTGTACTAATGGACAGCCACAGACATCCTCTGTGTGCTGATGGACACACACGAACAGCCATGGATGTCCTATGTTTGCTGGCGGACACTGTAATAACCCTCACGAGCAGATATAATTTTGGTCGAGAAAAATCCCGCTCGACCAGTTTGGAGTTGGTTCGACAAGAATTAAAAATAAAAATCGACCCCGTGAATTATTCTTGATGGGATTATCTCGAGGCCAAAGTACCTACTCTTAATAGTTCTGACCAAGTGTTAATTATTATGGTCGAGTTTTTTCTAAGCTGTACGAGAACCGATGGATGGGAAACATTTTATCGAAAACTGGTCTTGAATACTTTCAGCTGCTTGCGAGTCATGTGCATGTCATGTGCTGCCTGGCTGCTTGCTTTCTTCCTAACCTGAACATGTGACTTGCACCTTCCAGCTTGCTTGCTACATTAAAGTCATGTGAGTTGCACACCTGCTTGTAGCTTTCTTCATGGGAAGGAAAAGTTCAGCTGCTTGTGCTGCTTGGTGTGCTGAAGCATGTCACCAGCTGTCTAACCTCATCTTTGTCTTTTGTGGGAGCCAACCCTCATCTGAAGCAACTCCTTATGATATAAAATACCCTCTTCTCTCCTCTGGACGTTCATAACCTGCAAGAAAAACCAGAGAAAAATTCAGAGAGAAAGAGAGAAAGAAGAGAGAAAAATCTGTGAGAAAAGATTCATGAAAAATTCAGAAAAATATTCAGAGAAGAGGAGTGAGCATGGACAACTCTTTCTCACCATCCTGTGACTTTAATCAGTGAGTTTTGGAGTGTTTAAGCTGAAGATTTGGTGTCCTGAAGTTGAGAATCACCCATGTTCTTCAGCCTTTGATTTTGATCGGTAAGATGGTTGTGGATCAGTTTCTGTGAGAAGTTTTGTTTTTTTGCCTACACTGGAGATAAATTCTGAATAAATCCAACCATGGATTCTTGTGGTGTTGATCAGGTTAATTCGTGGTTAGCTTGAAGAGAGACAACCAGTCAAGTTTAATTATTTGAGTAAAACCGGTAAGCTTCAGCTTCTTGATTCAGCCATGTTTTGATGAGAACCAATTGATGTATGTTGGTTAACCTGTCAGGATCAGTTGTCTAAGGTCTTGTTCTCTTCAGTCTTGGTTGGTTTATGATTTAATCAGTCTCATAGAACCAGTAGACGAACTGTTAAGAATTATGGGAATTAAACAGAACTGATTTGATTTTGTTTAGAACTGAATTGAGCTGAGTATGATCTGATCTGATCTGAGCCGAGCTGTCTATGGTCTGAAATTGTCTTGAACTGATGCCGTCTGAGTATAACCGAGTTAAGCTGTTGGGAACTGATTAGAACCGGAGTTAGCTGAGCATGAACTAAGCTGATATGAACCGAGTTAAATTGTTAAAGCTTGAACCGAGCTGAACATGGTATCAATCTGTCTTGAACCGAACTGAGATGAGAGAACTGAACTGAAATGTTATGAACTGAGTTGAGTTTCTTCTTGAACCAGACTACTGAACCTTATGTTCCAACTGTTATGTTTTGAATTCAGATGGCCAAGGAGAGTATTCGGATCAGCTGGATCCTTGTGATGGTTCTGAACCGAGAGTGATCCAAAAGTGAAGTGTGATTAGCTTGAGCTCGAGTCTAGTCTTCCTTAGCCAATCTCATGGAATCAAAGGTGAGTCTAGATAGATGATGAATGAATTATGAATGAGTATGCATGATTGCATATTGAATATGGTTGATTAATTAGGAATTAATCATGAATTAATTAAGGGATAATCATTGATTAATTGAGGATTAATCATGGATTAATTAAGGAGTAATTATGGTTGATTGATTAAGTATTATCCCTTGATCTATATTTATATATGAAGTATTTATCTAGTTTAAATACTTAAGAATAAATAAGAATAAGTCTTTGAGGTTATCCCGAGCCTTAGTACTTGTTCTCAAGTACTAATCTATAAGTATTCTATTAATAAGTATGAATCATGTGAAGTCTTCTCACTCTCCCGAAAGTCCCGCATTGCCGTGAATTGGTCCTGCGATATGGATCAAGGTCATGAAGACACGATGATGGGGTCGCACCCTGGAGGCCGTGTAACTGCATGCAGCGTTGGATGTTCTATCTTGGAATATCTGATGGAGATGATGGTTATATTTATTCCCCGTTAAGCTCGGTTAGCCTTGGTGGTTTTCCGGGTTTAGAATATATATATATATTAAGAGTATGAGTGATTGGCGGGTATCGTGGAGGTGATGTTTAAGATAGATTCACATGGATGGATTGAGAGGCCTTATATTAATTATGGAATATAATTCCACTGCATTCAAATGGTGTCGCTTGCTCGGGATACTATTGATATGTGTTTGGGTGTGGGATTAGACTCACTGAGTAAACTAGTTACTCATGACTCATTTGATATGCAGGTAACCAGTAGGTGGGAGACCTTTACTCTAGGACGGGAAGGAACGGCATTAGCCAGCGGTAGTTTTATTATCCTTGCAAAGTCATTTTGATATATCTTATGAATAAGATTTGTAGACCGAAAACCTCGAGGTTAATTTATAACAAATTTTGTAAGATGATTTTGAATGATATATAAATAATGTTTTTTTTTAAGTACGGGTTCCATATGATATTAGTCCTTGTCCGGACGAACTAACTATCAGGTATTACTTTCTCGGGTTGAAAAGCCTAGAGTGGTATCCGATAGGAGCGTTGGTGTTCTTTGATTGTTGGTCTAAGGCGATCGGAAGTATTCTGAGAACCTCAGATCGACCATCGAGGAACATCGACCGTGTCATTTCCGGTCATCTATGATCGGGGGTGTCACAGACACCCATAGACGTCTTGTGTGTACTGAACAGACAGCCCACGTGGGCCAAAATCACCCGACCAGTCCACAGGAAGGGCCAACGTGCTGAGTCCCAGGACGAACATGCTGATATGTGTACTGATGGACAGCCACATACGTCTTGTGTGTGCTAACGGACACACACCGACACACACGGATAGCCACAGATGTCCTGTGTGTCCTGGAGGACACCCACGGACGTCCTGTGCGTCCTGGAGGACACCGACGGACGTCCTGTGTGTACTGAACAGACAGCCCACATGGGCCAAAATAACCCGAACGGTCCACGAGAAGGGTCAGCGTGCTGTGTCCAAGGACCAACGTGATGATATGTGTACTGATGGACAGCCACAGACGTCTTGTGTGTACTGACGGACACACACGAACAGCCACGGACGTCCTGTGTGTGCAGACGGATACACACGGACGTCCTGTACGTACTGAACATACAACAGCCCACGTGGGCCTAAAATCACCCGAACAGTCCACGGGAAGGACCAGCGTTCTGATATGTGTACTGATGGACAGCCACGAACGTCCTGTGTGTGCTGACGGACACACACGGACAGCCACGGACGTCCTGTGTGTGCTGGCGGACACCCACGGACGTCCTGTGTGTACTGAACAGACATCCCACGTGGGCCAAACAGTCCACGGGAAGGGCCAACGTGCTGAGTCCCAGGACCAACGTATTGATATGTGTACTGATGGACAGCCACAGACGTCCTGTGTGATGTGCCCTGGATCGTAGACCCGGGCCAGGATGGTGCACAACTCGACAAAACCAAGGTTTCCCCATCGGATGAAGCAACCATGGTCGAGCCAGAAGCTAACTTTGGACGAGCTGGACGAAGTGACACTTATTTGGGTGAGCTGGTCGAGCTGAATCAAAGTGACACTTACATATCTGAGCTGGATGAGCTGAGTGAGCTAAGTGACACTAGCTTGGAGCTGAATGAGCTAAGTGACACCGAAGATAGAGCTGGTTTAGTTGCTGGGCGAAATGGGTCTTTTTCAGCCCAAAGAAAAATTCATAACAAATTCATTTTGGGTCGGTTTTACACCAAATTTGACCAGGCCTTTGCTGATGGTCTCCTGCCCATTTGCATCAAGAAATATCAACAAAAGGAGTCAAAGTCGTGATCATCCAAGAGCCATTCAACAACACACTTATTTCTAGTCAAAAGTCTTAGTCTTTGTTTATGTTTTCTAAGTTTCTAGTTTTCTACAAAACTCTCAAGTCTTTCTTTGACTCATTGTACTATAAATATGTAAACTCTACCATGAATAAAAGCAGTCGATGTTTTTGAGTTTATTTCGTTTCTACTCTGAGTGAGAGAGAGAGTTCTTTATCTAGTTCATCGGTTTGAACCGGCTTGTTGATTTGGTGGTCAGCCAATCATCTTTGTGTGTCTTCTGGTGGTTAGCCAACACACTACATTCGTTCTTAGGTGGTTAGCCTTAGATCGTGGATATATCAAGAGCCATTCCGCATCTCTTGACGATCCTTTCAATCCATCTCAGTTCAAGAAGTGCCGTTTGCCTTCTCGGATCATATCCAACACCCAGCTAAAGTGATCCTTCCTTATTTTGGTTCTATCAAGTGGTATCAGAGCCACTCTTCCGGTATCTCTTTTCATTCCATCTTTCTCATCTATCATTTTCTTCATAAAAAAAAATTCTTCTTCTATCTATCTTTGAATCCGGACCCCTCTTTACCATCCATATATATAAAAAAAAGATCTAATAAAAAAAAAGAAAGAAAAGATATCAAAAGTTTTTAATTGTGGTTTGGTGGTGGAAGAGTAAGCCTGCTGGCCGAGGAGAAATCCGGCCTTGGAGGTGGTTAAAACGGATTTCAAAAATCAAAATCTCTTATCTTTCTATCTTGAAAAAATTCCCTTGTTTGCTTGGATTTGCCCATTGGGATTCTTTGATTTGCTCTCTTAGAACATTGAGTAAAACCTTGTGTGTGATCACCTAAATCTGAGAGAAACACTTGTGTGGGTGAGGATCAAACACTTGAGAGTGTGAGGTTTTTATCTACTAACTTTTGTGTTGAGATTTTTTAGGTTTATGATGTTTGGTTTGTAAAGGAAAAGTAACAAGGAGAAGCCTCAACGAAATTCTAACTCTCAAACTCGTTTTAAATATCCTTTGAATTATTTTGATGAGTTTGTTAGTGTGCAGGAACAGCCAGGTATAAGGAGAAAAACAACCAGAGATGTGGCTGATCCAAAAAGGCAACCTTTTCAGTTTGATGTCCAAGGATTTTGTGATAACTTTGTGAAGGGAGTTGACAAAGCCCTCAAGGATATCAGCAATAGCCCAAAGAAGATCACATCCACCCGTGCCCCAGTAGCTGAGCCATCCTTGTTCATCAGTAAGAAAGCCCAAGGTGAATCTGAAAACCATTTTGAAGAACTTAAAGATTTTTCAGATTCTATACCCATTTTTGATGAATCTGATGAAGAGCTAATTGAAAGCTTGCTGTTTTGTGAAAAAGATTGTGATCTTCCTTCTCTTGAAACTGATTTTAATCTTGATAATGAACAAGCTATTGTAGAACTAACTGTTTTGCAACCGGAGCTTCCGAGTAGTCTTGTTTTGTCTCCACAGGTTTTTGAGGAAGAGCCACTGGATTTTCCACATCACTGCCCATGTATTGACACTATGATATGTTTGGATGATGATCTAGGTCCTATCTTTGATGAGGAGGAAGAACCTGGTCCAGTCTTTGATGAAGAAGCAACAAGCATCACATCCATTGCTATGGAGAATTATCTATGCTTTGATCCCGGCACAACTCCTGCCCCTTTACCTCCTGATCTTCAAGAGCACTTGTTTGTTTTGAGTATCCAGGAAAGACAGGTTCATCCTCTGAATGAAAGCATTGGCCGTGCCCAACAACCTCAGATTTGGAGAAGCTTTGTTGTTCAAACCGGCTACCTTGGTGCCAGCGACAGAGGTTCAGTCCAAGATGGATATCTCAACAGTCCGAAAGTCTTTTGTCTTGAATCCAATTTTAAAAGAACTCCAACTCATAAAGGATTCACTGAGGCTTGGAATCGCATGAAAAGCTTCACGTATGAAGAAGTTATGAATTTTCCAAACCGGAGGTTCTTCAGTCCATCTATCCGCGAGTACCAGATTTCTAAAGGAGATTCATGCCCCAGAAAGAATCGGCCTGAGCCAAAACCGATCCTCCATGAACCAAAGGTGTTTCCTCAGTCATTCTCCTGTCTAAACCAAAAGCACTGTAAGGATCATGAGTTGATTGCCTCTACTCTTCATGAAAATGTTTTGAAACCGAGAATTTCAAAAGAAAACCTATTCTTACTTGGTTGAAAAACGTTTTGCTCAAACCTTTTCATGAATTGATTTCATTGAGCTGTGCTTTGAAAGAGATTTGGTGTAGGAAAAAGCATGAACTAAAATTGCTTAGGCCAAAGAATTCTTTTGATTTCGTTCATGATGATAATTTTTCAAATTTGGCATTGTCTCTTTCTTTCCATAACAGTTTCTCACCTTGTCCTGATTTTGAGGTTGATAAATCAATTTTTGGCAACCAGCTTTCTTTCTTAATGTTGCCCACGTCCTTGATGATTATCCTAAGGGTTTGGATCCTGATTTGGATGTCTTAAGGATAGAGAAACCCTTTCATTATTTCTTTGGCAGATTTGATGTGGTTTCTCTAGTTGCTTTGAAAAAGCAGGATAAGCATGATCAGTTTCTAAGGAGAGCAAGCACCAATGGACGCCAAAGTACTTGGAATTCCTTGATGAAAATGACTTCAAAACTCCAAGGAAGTTTCTGTCCATATTTTTCATTCCCTGAATTTTCCATGAATTTTAATTCCTTTGTATCTGATTCATCTCTTTTTGATATATGTACTTTGGATTTGAGGACAAATCCTTTTGAAGAATGAGGGAATGATAGAACGCGGTCCACGGATCAGCACATGGAGCCGAACCAGCCTGGAGATCAGAACGTTCTGAAGATTTCAACTGAGGTTCATGTTCTTCACCATACTGACCAGACTGACCGGACAATGTACTGAGCTGTCCCACATGCATCCGGATGGGAGCTTGGGCTGGAACCATGGCCAGATGACCGATTTGACCGTACCAGATTTTGTATCCACCATACTGTTTTCCATTTCATGAAGAACAGTCGAGACGAAATCGCATTCGGACGCACCAATCCTGAGATAGGTCATCGCTACTCAATTCTGGACTGTACCGTACGTACTGCCCGCGCGACCGGATTGGAACTTCTTCAAAACTCACGACCAGACGATCGAATCCCTCGTACTGAATCTCGGCTTTCCCGACCTGTTTTGCATTCTAAGAAGAATGGTCGTGGCAGATTTCAATTTGATCGAATGGATTTCAAGTTAGGCCGTGCAACTTCATTTCCGGCTAGTTTGGACTGTCCTGATCGCGTACTGGCCCTGTCCGCGGGACATGCTGAAGATTCATTGAATCTGGACAGTGGAATTTGAAGGGTTCACTTGCAGTCAATGTTAATTTTCGTGCTTGACCAGATCTGGTCAATTTTATCATTTTCTATGTTTAGATTTCCCACAGTTTTCTTTAAGTCTTTTGACTAGAACTTCTATATAATGTAACCATCAGATCTGAATAAGATAATTTGGTTTTGCTTTCATTATTTTGAGTTTTTACTCTCATTGTTTGTTGTTTAGAACACTTCTTAGTTTCTTGGTGAGGTTATCTCCAAGTTTCGATCCTTCTTTTGTTGGACCGGTGCGTCACATCCGGCAACGATCGAAGTCTGGTAGTATCTTTGGGCTATTCCGCAACCCTTAGTGTCACCATTCATACCATCAGTTCTCAATCCTCTCGGATCTGAGTTCATATCAACCTTACCGAAAGAGTGATCCTTATTTTGGTTCTATCAAGTGGTATCAGAGCCACTTTGGCTGGTTTGTTTTCATTTCATCTTCTCATCTCTCCACGATTTTCTTTTCTTATTTTTTGTTGGATCCGGGCTGTTCCTTTACTCCCTTGTGATCGCCAGTTATTAAAAAAAAAAAGATCAAAAAAAAAAGATAAAAAAAGAGTAAAAGTTTTGGTTTCAATCACTTCTGAAGAGAAATCCATGGGGAGTGGTGGAAGAGAAACCCTGCTGGCTGAAGAGAAACTCAGCCTTAGGACAGTTAAGGCGGATCCATATCAAAATTCTCTTCATCTTTCTTTCTCTTTTCTTTTCCCACAAAGTTTGTTTTGGGTTTTGATTGCTGACTTTTGACTGCCTATCATCCTTTGAACCAGTGAAAGAACTCTGAGTGACCATTTAAAAATCAAGAGCTAAACACTTGAGAGTGTGAGGATTTTTATTTTCTAACTTTGTTAAGTGTTTTCAGGATGTTTGGACTTCTCAAGAAATCAAAACCACAACAAGACGTCTACTTTCCTTTTAAAACTATTTTTGAAAATGACCAATTGATTTTTGATAAGAAACAGTTTGCTTCTAATGGGTTTGACTTTGTGCAGAAACAAAGGAAGAGACAAAACAGGTGCGATGATGAGAAGTGGGTCAAAAGTGGTGATCGTCCCTTCACCAAAGCCAAGAGAAGCAACTGTGATGTGCCTGATCCGAACGAGCTTCAGACTTATGCCAGCTTGGAAAAGATGTTGCATAAGGCAATTCATGTTGTCCGACAACTCAAAAAGAAGGGAAACACCAATACTTCTTCTGCACCAAAACAACAAAGTAATTCTTCTTCTCTTTCAAATTCTGATTTGAAAACTAATGTGTTGTCTTCTGATAAAAGCAAGGCTGTGAAAACCACAAGCAAGGCTCTTTTTACCAGGTGCTTCAAATGTCATAGGATCGGTCATTATGCCAACAAGTGCCAAAAACATGAATCGTTGGTGACTTTGGAGAAAGTTGAAACCGAGCCAGAAAAGGAAGACCCTTTGCCAATTTTCGATGACTATGCACATGAACCAATGGAAGGGTCAGGTGGAGAGCAAAACTGTGGCCATCAAGAAGAACCATCTTCCATTCATAAACCAGACCAAACTCAAGGTGAGCAATGTTCCGATTATGATTCATTTGCTTATAACCCTTTTCCTTTTAATGTTCCAGATTTGAGGACAAATCTTTTTGAAGAGGGAGGGAATGATGTGCCCTGGATCGTAGACCCGGGCCAGGATGGTGCACAACTCGACAAAACCAAGGTTTCCCCATCGGATGAAGCAACCATGGTCGAGCCAGAAGCTAACTTTGGACGAGCTGGACGAAGTTACACTTATTTGGGTGAGCTGGTCGAGCTGAATCAAAGTGACACTTACATATCTGAGCTGGATGAGCTGAGTGAGCTAAGTGACACTAGCTTGGAGCTGAATGAGCTAAGTGACACTGAAGATAGAGCTGGTTTAGTTGCTGGGCGAAATGGGTCTTTTTCAGCCCAAAGAAAAATTCATAACAAATTCATTTTGGGTCGGTTTTACACCAAATTCGACCAGGCCTTTGCTGATGGTCTCCTGCCCATTTGCATCAAGAAATATCAACAAAAGGAGTCAAAGTCGTGATCGTCCAAGAGCCACTCAACAACACACTTATTTCTAGTCAAAAGTCTTAGTCTTTGTTTATGTTTTCTAAGTTTCTAGTTTTCTACAAAACTCTCAAGTCTTTCTTTGACTCATTGTACTATAAATATGTAAACTCTACCATGAATAAAAGCAGTCGATGTTTTTGAGTTTATTTCGTTTCTTCTCTGAGTGAGAGAGAGAGTTCTTTACCTAGTTCATCGGTTTGAACCGGCTTGTGATTTGTGGTCAGCCAATCATCTTTGTGTGTCGTCTGGTGGTTAGCCAACACACTACATTCGTTCTTAGGTGGTTAGCCTTAGATCGTGGGTATATCAAGAGCCATTCCGCATCTCTTAATGATCCTTTCAATCCATCTCAGTTCCAGAAGTCCCGTTTGCCTTCTCGGATCATATCCAACACCCAGCTAAAGTGATCCTTCCTTATTTTGGTTCTATCACTGTGTGTGCTAACGGACACACACGGATAGCCACGGACGTCCTGTGTGTACTGGCGGACACCCACGGACGTCATGTGTGTATTGAACAGACAGCCCACGTTGGCCAAAATCATCCGAACAGTCCACGAGAAGGGTCAGCGTGCTGAGTCCAAGGACCAACGTGCTGATATGTGTATTAATGAACAGCCACGGACATCCTGTATGTGCTGACGGACACACACAGACTTCCTGTGTGTGCTGCCGGACACACACGGACGTCCTGTGCGTACTGAACATACAGCCCACGTGGGCTAAAATCACCCGAACAGTCCACGGGAAGGGCCAGCGTTGCTGAGTCCAAGGACCAGCGTGCTGATATGTGTACTGATGGACAGCCACGGACATCCTCTGTGTGCTGATGGACACACACGAACAGCCACGGATGTCCTATGTTTGCTGGTGGACACCCACAGACGTCTTGTGTGTACTGAACAGACAGCCCACGTGGGCCAAAATCACCCGAACAGTCCACAGGAAGGGCCAGCGTGCTGAGTCCCAGGACGAACATGCTGATATGTGTACTGATGGACAGCCACATACGTCTTGTGTGTGATGACGGACACACACGGACACACACGGATAGCCACAGATGTCCTGTGTGTCCTGGAGGACCCCACCGACGTCCTGTGCGTCCTGGAGGACACCGACGGACATCCTGTGTGTACTGAACAGACAGCCCGCATGGGCCAAAATAACCCGAACGGTCCACGAGAAGGGTCAGCGTGCTGTGTCCAAGGACCAACGTGCTGATATGTGTACTGATGGACAGCCACTGATGGACAGCCACAGACGTCCTGTGTGTACTGACGGACACACACAAGAACAGCCACGGACGTCCTGTGTGTGCAGACGGATACACACGGACGTTCTGTGTGTGCTGACGGACACCCATGGACGTCCTGTGTGTACTGAACAGACAGCCCACGTGGGCCAAAATCACCCGAACAGTCCACGGGAAGGGCCAGCGTGCTGAGTCCAACGACCAGCGTGCTGATATGTGTACTGATGGACTGAACAGACATCCCACGTGGGCCAAAATCACCCGAACAGTCCACGGGAAGGGCCAGCGTGCTGAGTCCAAGGACCAGCGTGTTGATATGTGTAATGATGGACAGCCACAGACGTCTTGTGTGTGCTGACGGACACACACAGACAGCCATGGACGTCCTGTGTGTGCTAACGGACACCATGGACGTCCTGTGTGTACTAAACAGACACCCACGTGGGCCAAAATCACCCGAACAGTCCACCGAAAGGGCCAGCGTGCTGAGTCCAAGGACCAGCGTTCTGATATGTGTACGGATGGACAGCCACGGACATCCTGTGTGTGCTGACGGACACACACGACAGCCACGGACGTCCTGTGTGTGCTGGCGGACACCCACAGACGTCCTATGTGTACTGAACAGACATCCCATGTGGGCCAAAATCCACCCGAACAGTCCACGGGGACGGGCCAGCATGCTGAGTCCCAGGACCAACGTACTGATATGTGTACTGATGGACAGCCACGGACATCCTGTGTGTCCTGACGGACACGCACGGACACACAAGGATTTCCACGGACGTCCTGTGTGTGCTGGCGGACACCCACGGATGTCCTGTGTGTACTGAACAGACAGCCCACGTAGGCCAAAATCATCCAACATTCGACGAGAAGGGTCAGCGTGCTGAGTCCAAGGACGTCCTGTGTGTACTAAACAGACACCCACGTGGGCCAAATCACCCGAACAGTCCACCGAAAGGGCCAGCGTGCTGAGTCCAAGGACCAGCGTTCTGATATGTGTACGGATGGACAGCCACGGACGTCCTGTGTGTGCTGACGGACACACACGGACAGCCACGGACGTCCTGTGTGTGCTGGTGACACCACAGACGTCCTGTGTGTACTGAACAGACATCCCACGTGGGCCAAATCACCTGAACAGTCCACGGGAAGGGCAGCATGCTGAGTCCCAGGACCAACGTACTGATATGTGTACTGATGGACAGCCACGAACATCCTGTGTCCTGACGGACACGCACGGACCACACAAGGATTTCCATGGACGTCCTGTGTGGCTGGCGACACCCACGGATGTCCTGTGTGTACTGAATTGACAGCCCACGTAGGCCAAAATCATCCGAACATCGATGAAAGGGTCAACGTGCTGATATGTGTATTTATGACAGCCACGACATCCTGTGTGGCTGTACTGACACACACACCTTCCAGTGTGTGCTGACGGACACACACGGACGTCCTGTGCGTACTGAACATAGACAGGCCCGTGGGCCAAAATCCCGAACATCACGGGAAGGCCCAGCGTTGCTGAGTCA
>NW_026016725.1:0-49974 GCF_020379485.1 Brassica napus | reverse complement strand
GTCGTGTTCCACTCTCCAAATGGATGCAAGGTAACTTCTTCTCAGTCTTTTAACTTAGTTACCACAGTAACACTAAGTTTACTGTGGTTAAATCTCCAAAGTTACACCTGCTCAAATCCTTCATCTATCCATGTATCAAACTCTTTCATCTCCTCATCTCAACACTTATTCTCTTATCTCATCTCAACACTCCCTCGCAAGCTTGACCATGTGGAACAAGTCAAGCTTGGAAGAACCATGAGATCTCCCTCATTAAAAACCTCATTAAGGAAAACCCATTGGGACAAACCTTAGGGAAAGAGTAGAGATCACATGATCAGGAAGTGTATAGACTAGTCCTTAGGCGAGAGATCAATGAGTCCTAACCTGATGTGTATGGACTCCATTGTCTTTTGCTGCTGCCTTTGTGAACACATCTGCTAACTGATCCTCACTCCGAGTAAACAAGGTAGAATCACCCCAAGAATCATCATCTGCCTCACCTTGTGACAATCACCTCAATGTGCTTTGTTCTCTCATGACACAAATTAGATGCAATGTGGATAGCTGCTTGATTATCACAATGCATTGTCATTGGCGTTGCTTGAATAATCTCCAGATGCTTCAAAATCCCTTTTATCCACACTAGCTCATTTGTAAGCTTCAGCATTGCTCTATACTCGGCCCTGCACTGGAGCAAGACACTACCTTCTGCTTCTTACTCTTCCAAGTGACCAAGTTACCACCAATGAATGTACAATAGCCTGTGGTTGATCTTCTGTCTGCTCGATCTCCAGCCCAATCTGCATCACAATAGCCTACAACCTCAGTACTTCTTGTTACATCCCATCCATACTCCAAGACCAGTAGTTCCATTCAGATACATCAAGATCCTTTCCACCATCCGCCAATGGTGCTCCTTAGGAACTTGCATGTGTTGACTGACTTGATTCACCGCAAAACACACATCAGGTCTAGTAATGGTAAGATAAATCAACTTCCCCACCAGCTTCCTATATAGCTTAGGATCATGGAACGGCTTGCTATCCTCAATCTCCCCCTCTCACGTGGAACCTTGTAACCATCCTCCATTGGCATCTTGGCTGTCTTTCCTCCCCATAGGCATCTGCTCCCTTCAAGATCAATCACAATACTTCCTTTGGACATAAACAATCCTTCCTTTGATCTGCATATCTCAATCCCAAGAAAATACTTCATTTCCCCAAGTCTTTTAATCTCAAAGCTTGCCTTGAGATACGCCCTTGTAGCCTTGATGCCTTCCTTATCACTGCCTGTGATGATGATATCATCCACATACACAAGCAACACCACAATACCAGATGAGGTGGTTAGGGTAAAGAGAGTGTGATCCAATTCTGACTTTCTGAACCCTCTCCCATTCAGTGTAGTACTCAACTTGTTGTACCCGCCCTTGGAGACTGCTTGAGACCATAATAGCTTTCCTCAACCTCAACACATTACCCTCTTTACTAGATGTTCAAGACCTGGTGGTGGATGCATGTATACTTCATCTTCCAACTCTCCTTGAAGGAATGCATTCTTCACATCCATTTGCCACAAATCCCACTCAAGATTCACAGCTAAAGATAATACAATCCTGATAGTATGAAGTTTAGCCACAGGAGCAAAGGTCTCAACATAGTCCTCACCATATGTCTGAGTAAATCCTCTTGCCACCAACCTAGACTTGCGCCTCTCTATTCTTCCATCAGGATGAAACTTGATTGTGAACACCCATTTACTAGTCACTGCCTTCTTCCCTTTAGGCAGCTCACTCTCATACCATGTTTCATTCTTAATCATGGCTCCGGACTCATCAGCAACTGAATCTCTCCACTCCTTTAAAGCCATAGCTTCTTCATATGTCCTTGGAATATAGCTCTCATCCAAGCTTACTGTGAAGGCTGTATGCTCGTCCGGAAACTCTGCAAGGAACACATAGCTTGAGAAGGATGCTCCACAGCCTGGGCATTGTAGTACACTCTCGTGTTTACCCAGTTGGAAGCATCTCTCTTCACCCTTGTGCTCCTCCTTAGCTCCTGAACTGTTCTTCTTGTGGCTCTTGCCCATCTTCACTTGATTGAGCACCACTCTCATTTGACCCATTAGGATCTCCTCCTCCCACTCTCCACTCTCATCTGAGCCAGTAGACTCTCTTTGCCCATCTCCACTAGACTGAGCACCAGTCTCTACTTCCTGTGTCACCTCTTGATTATGCTGGCCTGATCTTCTTGATTTTGCACTTGCTCATGAGATTCAGTTCCATTCCCCCTCTCATGATCAAGAGGAGTTGCTCTTTCAGCTTCACTAGTCGATTGGAAGACTCTCTTCTTCCAGATTCCTGATCCTGGGATAACCCTATCCTAGCTTCTCCAACATCACCCTCAGTGTTGTTGCTCTATCAGATGGAGCTTGAGACAAATCCTTCAGATTTTCCCACTCCTTTTCTTCATAATACCCTTTTGATTCAATAAACTTCACTTCTCTAGATACCATCACTCTCCTTGCTTCAGGATCATAGCACTTGTATCCTTCTGAGTGATAGAGTATCCAATGAACATAGCCTTAGTACTCTTTGCCTCCAGCTTGTTTCTCTTTCTCCCTGAGTCATGACATAGCATACACACCCAAATACTCGTAGGTGATCAATAAAAGGCTTGCTCTTATTCAGCACCTCAAATGGAGACAGATTCTTCAGTATCTTGTTGGGACTCGGTTGATGAGATAGCAAGCAGTTGTACAGCATCTCCCCAAAAGCGTTTTGGGACATTTGCATGAAACATCATCGACTAGCAACCACCTCCATCAAGTGCCTATTCTTCCTCTCAGCTACACCATTCTGCTGTGGTGTGTAGGGACAACTGGTCTGATGCACAATCCCATGCTTGGCTAGATGACTCTTAAAGGCATTGCTGATGTATTCACCTCCGTTGTCTGATCTCAGTACCTTCACAGTGCATTGTATTGATTAGATACATATGCTGGAAGTTCATAAAAGCTTCTAGCACCCTATCTTTAGATGGAAGCAATGTGAGCCATGTATACTTAGACTTCTCATCAATGAATGTCACAAAGTATTTATGGCTGTCTCTAGACATGCATGGAGCGGTCCACACATCCGAGTGAACTAGATCAAAGCAATGCTCATAAGTAGTCTCAGATGTGGGAAAACAGTCCTACAATGCTTTCCTAATATGCATGCTTCACAATTCAAGTGATTGAATGACATATTAGGGATTCATCAATTCAATGGCACGAGCATGAGGATGTCCTAATCTAGCATGCCAAGTAATACTATCAATCTTCTCAGCAGTACTACTCAAGCAAATAGAATCAAAGGGATTAGAGGTCTTAGCCAAGTCGAGGTGGTATAGCTGATTCTTGCTGTCTCCTCTGCCAATGACTCTCCCAGTCTTCAAATCTTGAAACTCAACTTCATCAGGTCTGAATACTACTTGACAATCAAGATCAATGGTAGCTTTCTTCACAGATAATAGATTTGAAGTGAACTGAGGCATGTAGAAGGCAGCCGTGTCCTTCTCAAACAGTTTTAGCTTTCCCACTCCTTCTATTGGGATCATGGCACCATTAGCTATCATAACACTCCCTGTTGCAGCCTTGATCTCACTTATAAGCCTCCTATCACTGATCATATGATGACTTGCTCCAGAATCAATCACAATGGGTTTAGAAGCTCCGGATTGTATAGCCTGCTTCCTGCTTGCTGCTAAGGCTTGTACTTGTTCCATGAACACTCTCCATTCCTTCCTGGTGGCGATCATCAGCTCCACTCCCTTTCTCCTGCTCTTTTAACACCCCACTGTCTTCTACTGATCCCCCATGTAGGCTGAGTAAGAACACTCTCCCACAACTCTCTTTCTACCCTTTCCTATGTTGATAGAAGCTTTGGATAGCATTCTGCACCTCCTCCTCTTCCGGAAGCCCTCACTCCTACTCCCGGTTAGCCTCCATGCTCTCACTCCTACTCATGGTTAGCTTCTGGAAGCTCTCACTCCTACTCCCAGTTGGCTTCCATGAGCTCTCTCCTACTCATGGTTAGCCTCTCATCATCTCTCATTATCCCATACGCCCTTCTTATAAGCACACAGACCTCTTCCATTTCCGGAAGCTGTTCCCCTCTTAGAACCATCTCCACCAGCCACCCATATGATGACTCCATACTCGCCAAGAGCTTCAAGACCTCGCTTGCTCTTGTGTAGTATCCCCCATCCACATGGGATCTCAACCCTTGTAGTTCAACCCACAAATGTTGTAGCTTCCTCACATGGTTATTGAACCCTTCTCTTCCTGGTTAACTTCACTAATCACCTTCTTGACTTCATACACTCTCCTAAGACTGATCTTGCCTCATAAACATCTTCAATCTTCTCAAGCAGTGTACTTTCTTCAAGACTAAAGCAATCTCCATTTGTTTCTCTTGCTGTCTGATCTTTCTCAGCAGCTTTACCCTTCAAAGACTCTTCCTTCTCATGTTTCTCCAATCCAAATTCCACACCTTTTCAGAGTTGTTTTCATTGTGAGAACCACCCCCACTCATTCCCTCTCTCTTTCTTCTCTCTTCACACCTTGTTGTACCAGATTGAAGCAGCTCCATCTTCTTTAGCCTAGATCTTCACTCAACTGCTTCTAATCTCACACACGCCAAGTTAACCACAAGCTAGACCCCTCTTCTGACCTTGTCAAACACCTACAGACTCCCTTGAAGCTGACTCTCCAAAAGAAACACCAACAGACACAAACTTGACTTTTAAAGGATCTAGCTCTCTGAAAAATCTCAAGAACTCTCAGAACACTCAAGAACACTCAAGAACATTGGAACCAACGAAATCACTTCTTCCTTTAAAGCAACCTGGCTCTGATACCATATTAGATTTGAGTGATTTAAAGAGTGATGAAGTTTAATCTGAGAATTAAAGAGATTGGAGATTAAGAACAAGAGAGAGAGAGACTCAAAACTCCATTAGCTTGATTATGAAGAGTTTACAACAACATATTTGATAAGAGATACATATTTTTCGTCATGGTTCAGTCTAGTTAGGATAAGAAGCATGTGTAGTCAAGATTGCCTCATTCAAACCAGCCAATAAGGTTCCTCACATGCTTGGCATCTTGCTTTAGCTTTCCAGCTGGTGCCAGCCTGTCTAAAGCTCTCTTTTTCCCTTGACCAACCTTATCCAAACTCCTCCTTGCTTATCCAGACCCCCATTCGTGTTCACTCTCCCAAATGGATGCAGTAACTCTCAGTCTTTTAACTTAGTTACCACAGTAACAGAAAGTTACTGTGGTAAATCTCCCAAGTTACTACCTGCTCCAAATCCCTTCAATCTATCCATGTATCAACTCTTCATCTCCTCATCTCAACACGTTATTCCAATTCTCTTATCTTATCTCAACATCAACACTTCTTCGTCGTTCAATCAAACCAGATAATCACTTTGTAAGAAGCTTGATTTGGATACATAAAGTGGTGGAGAATCACCAGGAAGTTGAATAAATCTCATAGAGTGGGATGAAGAAGTTATCCCACTTTCAAATCAGGTGAGTGTTTCCAGTTTCTCCGTTTGGGAATAGCACAGCTTCTTCGTCGTTCCAATCAAACCAGGATGAATCACTTTGTAAGAAGCTTGATTTGGATACATAAAGTGGTGGAGAATCACCAGGAAGTTGAATAAATCTCATAGGAGTTGGCATGAAGAAGTTATCCCACTTTCAATCAGGTGATTCCAGTTTCCCAGTTTGGGAATAGCACAGCTTCTTCGTCGTTCCAATCAAACCAGGATGAATCACTTTGTAAGAAGCTTGATTTGGATACATAAAGTGGTGGAGAATCACCAGGAAGTTGAATAAATCTCATAGGAGTTGGCATGAAGAAGTTATCCCACTTTCAAATCAGGTGATTCCAGTTTCCCAGTTTGGGAATAGCACAGCTTCTTCGTCGTTCCAATCAAACCAGGATGAATCACTTTGTGAAAAGCTTGATTTGGATACATAAAGTGGTGGAGAATCACCAGGAAGTTGAATAAATCTCATAGGAGTTGGCATGAAGAAGTTATCCCACTTTCAAATCAGGTGATTCCAGTTTCCCAGTTTGGGAATAGCACAGCTTCTTCGTCGTTCCAATCAAACCAGGATGAATCACTTTGTAAGAAGCTTGATTTGGATACATAAAGTGGTGGAGAATCACCAGGAAGTTGAATAAATCTCATAGGAGTTGGCATGAAGAAGTTATCCCACTTTCAAATCAGGTGATTCCAGTTTCCCAGTTTGGGAATAGCACAGCTTCTTCGTCGTTCCAATCAAACCAGGATGAATCACTTTGTGAGAAGCTTGATTTGGATACATAAAGTGGTGGAGAATCACCAGGAAGTTGAATAAATCTCATAGGAGTTGGCATGAAGAAGTTATCCCACTTTCAAATCAGGTGATTCCAGTTTCCCAGTTTGGGAATAGCACAGCTTCTTCGTCGTTCCAATCAAACCAGGATGAATCACTTTGTAAGAAGCTTGATTTGGATACATAAAGTGGTGGAGAATCACCAGGAAGTTGAATAAATCTCATAGGAGTTGGCATGAAGAAGTTATCCCACTTTCAAATCAGGTGATTCCAGTTTCCCAGTTTGGGAATAGCACAGCTTCTTCGTCGTTCCAATCAAACCAGGATGAATCACTTTGTAAGAAGCTTGATTTGGATACATAAAGTGGTGGAGAATCACCAGGAAGTTGAATAAATCTCATAGGAGTTGGCATGAAGAAGTTATCCCACTTTCAAATCAGGTGATTCCAGTTTCCCAGTTTGGGAATAGCACAGCTTCTTCGTCGTTCCAATCAAACCAGGATGAATCACTTTGTAAGAAGCTTGATTTGGATACATAAAGTGGTGGAGAATCACCAGGAAGTTGAATAAATCTCATAGGAGTTGGCATGAAGAAGTTATCCCACTTTCAAATCAGGTGATTCCAGTTTCCCAGTTTGGGAATAGCACAGCTTCTTCGTCGTTCCAATCAAACCAGGATGAATCACTTTGTAAGAAGCTTGATTTGGATACATAAAGTGGTGGAGAATCACCAGGAAGTTGAATAAATCTCATAGGAGTTGGCATGAAGAAGTTATCCCACTTTCAAATCAGGTGATTCCAGTTTCCCAGTTTGGGAATAGCACAGCTTCTTCGTCGTTCCAATCAAACCAGGATGAATCACTTTGTAAGAAGCTTGATTTGGATACATAAAGTGGTGGAGAATCACCAGGAAGTTGAATAAATCTCATAGGAGTTGGCATGAAGAAGTTATCCCACTTTCAAATCAGGTGATTCCAGTTTCCCAGTTTGGGAATAGCACAGCTTCTTCGTCGTTCCAATCAAACCAGGATGAATCACTTTGTAAAAGCTTGATTTGGATACATAAAGTGGTGGAGAATCACCAGGAAGTTGAATAAATCTCATAGGAGTTGGCATGAAGAAGTTATCCCACTTTCAAATCAGGTGATTCCAGTTTCCCAGTTTGGGAATAGCACAGCTTCTTCGTCGTTCCAATCAAACCAGGATGAATCACTTTGTAAGAAGCTTGATTTGGATACATAAAGTGGTGGAGAATCACCAGGAAGTTGAATAAATCTCATAGGAGTTGGCATGAAGAAGTTATCCCACTTTCAAATCAGGTGATTCCAGTTTCCCAGTTTGGGAATAGCACAGCTTCTTCGTCGTTCCAATCAAACCAGGATGAATCACTTTGTAAGAAGCTTGATTTGGATACATAAAGTGGTGGAGAATCACCAGGAAGTTGAATAAATCTCATAGGAGTTGGCATGAAGAAGTTATCCCACTTTCAAATCAGGTGATTCCAGTTTCCCAGTTTGGGAATAGCACAGCTTCTTCGTCGTTCCAATCAAACCAGGATGAATCACTTTGTGAAAGCTTGATTTGGATACATAAAGTGGTGGAGAATCACCAGGAAGTTGAATAAATCTCATAGGAGTTGGCATGAAGAAGTTATCCCACTTTCAAATCAGGTGATTCCAGTTTCCCAGTTTGGGAATAGCACAGCTTCTTCGTCGTTCCAATCAAACCAGGATGAATCACTTTGTAAGAAGCTTGATTTGGATACATAAAGTGGTGGAGAATCACCAGGAAGTTGAATAAATCTCATAGGAGTTGGCATGAAGAAGTTATCCCACTTTCAAATCAGGTGATTCCAGTTTCCCAGTTTGGGAATAGCACAGCTTCTTCGTCGTTCCAATCAAACCAGGATGAATCACTTTGTAAGAAGCTTGATTTGGATACATAAAGTGGTGGAGAATCACCAGGAAGTTGAATAAATCTCATAGGAGTTGGCATGAAGAAGTTATCCCACTTTCAAATCAGGTGATTCCAGTTTCCCAGTTTGGGAATAGCACAGCTTCTTCGTCGTTCCAATCAAACCAGGATGAATCACTTTGTAAGAAGCTTGATTTGGATACATAAAGTGGTGGAGAATCACCAGGAAGTTGAATAAATCTCATAGGAGTTGGCATGAAGAAGTTATCCCACTTTCAAATCAGGTGATTCCAGTTTCCCAGTTTGGGAATAGCACAGCTTCTTCGTCGTTCCAATCAAACCAGGATGAATCACTTTGTAAGAAGCTTGATTTGGATACATAAAGTGGTGGAGAATCACCAGGAAGTTGAATAAATCTCATAGGAGTTGGCATGAAGAAGTTATCCCACTTTCAAATCAGGTGATTCCAGTTTCCCAGTTTGGGAATAGCACAGCTTCTTCGTCGTTCCAATCAAACCAGGATGAATCACTTTGTAAGAAGCTTGATTTGGATACATAAAGTGGTGGAGAATCACCAGGAAGTTGAATAAATCTCATAGGAGTTGGCATGAAGAAGTTATCCCACTTTCAAATCAGGTGATTCCAGTTTCCCAGTTTGGGAATAGCACAGCTTCTTCGTCGTTCCAATCAAACCAGGATGAATCACTTTGTAAGAAGCTTGATTTGGATACATAAAGTGGTGGAGAATCACCAGGAAGTTGAATAAATCTCATAGGAGTTGGCATGAAGAAGTTATCCCACTTTCAAATCAGGTGATTCCAGTTTCCCAGTTTGGGAATAGCACAGCTTCTTCGTCGTTCCAATCAAACCAGGATGAATCACTTTGTAAGAAGCTTGATTTGGATACATAAAGTGGTGGAGAATCACCAGGAAGTTGAATAAATCTCATAGGAGTTGGCATGAAGAAGTTATCCCACTTTCAAATCAGGTGATTCCAGTTTCCCAGTTTGGGAATAGCACAGCTTCTTCGTCGTTCCAATCAAACCAGGATGAATCACTTTGTAAGAAGCTTGATTTGGATACATAAAGTGGTGGAGAATCACCAGGAAGTTGAATAAATCTCATAGGAGTTGGCATGAAGAAGTTATCCCACTTTCAAATCAGGTGATTCCAGTTTCCCAGTTTGGGAATAGCACAGCTTCTTCGTCGTTCCAATCAAACCAGGATGAATCACTTTGTAAGAAGCTTGATTTGGATACATAAAGTGGTGGAGAATCACCAGGAAGTTGAATAAATCTCATAGGAGTTGGCATGAAGAAGTTATCCCACTTTCAAATCAGGTGATTCCAGTTTCCCAGTTTGGGAATAGCACAGCTTCTTCGTCGTTCCAATCAAACCAGGATGAATCACTTTGTAAGAAGCTTGATTTGGATACATAAAGTGGTGGAGAATCACCAGGAAGTTGAATAAATCTCATAGGAGTTGGCATGAAGAAGTTATCCCACTTTCAAATCAGGTGATTCCAGTTTCCCAGTTTGGGAATAGCACAGCTTCTTCGTCGTTCCAATCAAACCAGGATGAATCACTTTGTAAGAAGCTTGATTTGGATACATAAAGTGGTGGAGAATCACCAGGAAGTTGAATAAATCTCATAGGAGTTGGGATGAAGAAGTTATCCCACTTTCAAATCAGGTGATTCCAGTTTCCCAGTTTGGGAATAGCACAGCTTCTTCGTCGTTCCAATCAAACCAGGATGAATCACTTTGTAAGAAGCTTGATTTGGATACATAAAGTGGTGGAGAATCACCAGGAAGTTGAATAAATCTCATAGGAGTTGGCATGAAGAAGTTATCCCACTTTCAAATCAGGTGATTCCAGTTTCCCAGTTTGGGAATAGCACAGCTTCTTCGTCGTTCCAATCAAACCAGGATGAATCACTTTGTAAGAAGCTTGATTTGGATACATAAAGTGGTGGAGAATCACCAGGAAGTTGAATAAATCTCATAGGAGTTGGCATGAAGAAGTTATCCCACTTTCAAATCAGGTGATTCCAGTTTCCCAGTTTGGGAATAGCACAGCTTCTTCGTCGTTCCAATCAAACCAGGATGAATCACTTTGTAAGAAGCTTGATTTGGATACATAAAGTGGTGGAGAATCACCAGGAAGTTGAATAAATCTCATAGGAGTTGGCATGAAGAAGTTATCCCACTTTCAAATCAGGTGATTCCAGTTTCCCAGTTTGGGAATAGCACAGCTTCTTCGTCGTTCCAATCAAACCAGGATGAATCACTTTGTAAGAAGCTTGATTTGGATACATAAAGTGGTGGAGAATCACCAGGAAGTTGAATAAATCTCATAGGAGTTGGCATGAAGAAGTTATCCCACTTTCAAATCAGGTGATTCCAGTTTCCCAGTTTGGGAATAGCACAGCTTCTTCGTCGTTCCAATCAAACCAGGATGAATCACTTTGTAAGAAGCTTGATTTGGATACATAAAGTGGTGGAGAATCACCAGGAAGTTGAATAAATCTCATAGGAGTTGGCATGAAGAAGTTATCCCACTTTCAAATCAGGTGATTCCAGTTTCCCAGTTTGGGAATAGCACAGCTTCTTCGTCGTTCCAATCAAACCAGGATGAATCACTTTGTAAGAAGCTTGATTTGGATACATAAAGTGGTGGAGAATCACCAGGAAGTTGAATAAATCTCATAGGAGTTGGCATGAAGAAGTTATCCCACTTTCAAATCAGGTGATTCCAGTTTCCCAGTTTGGGAATAGCACAGCTTCTTCGTCGTTCCAATCAAACCAGGATGAATCACTTTGTAAGAAGCTTGATTTGGATACATAAAGTGGTGGAGAATCACCAGGAAGTTGAATAAATCTCATAGGAGTTGGGATGAAGAAGTTATCCCACTTTCAAATCAGGTGATTCCAGTTTCCCAGTTTGGGAATAGCACAGCTTCTTCGTCGTTCCAATCAAACCAGGATGAATCACTTTGTAAGAAGCTTGATTTGGATACATAAAGTGGTGGAGAATCACCAGGAAGTTGAATAAATCTCATAGGAGTTGGCATGAAGAAGTTATCCCACTTTCAAATCAGGTGATTCCAGTTTCCCAGTTTGGGAATAGCACAGCTTCTTCGTCGTTCCAATCAAACCAGGATGAATCACTTTGTAAGAAGCTTGATTTGGATACATAAAGTGGTGGAGAATCACCAGGAAGTTGAATAAATCTCATAGGAGTTGGCATGAAGAAGTTATCCCACTTTCAAATCAGGTGATTCCAGTTTCCCAGTTTGGGAATAGCACAGCTTCTTCGTCGTTCCAATCAAACCAGGATGAATCACTTTGTAAGAAGCTTGATTTGGATACATAAAGTGGTGGAGAATCACCAGGAAGTTGAATAAATCTCATAGGAGTTGGCATGAAGAAGTTATCCCACTTTCAAATCAGGTGATTCCAGTTTCCCAGTTTGGGAATAGCACAGCTTCTTCGTCGTTCCAATCAAACCAGGATGAATCACTTTGTAAGAAGCTTGATTTGGATACATAAAGTGGTGGAGAATCACCAGGAAGTTGAATAAATCTCATAGGAGTTGGCATGAAGAAGTTATCCCACTTTCAAATCAGGTGATTCCAGTTTCCCAGTTTGGGAATAGCACAGCTTCTTCGTCGTTCCAATCAAACCAGGATGAATCACTTTGTAAGAAGCTTGATTTGGATACATAAAGTGGTGGAGAATCACCAGGAAGTTGAATAAATCTCATAGGAGTTGGCATGAAGAAGTTATCCCACTTTCAAATCAGGTGATTCCAGTTTCCCAGTTTGGGAATAGCACAGCTTCTTCGTCGTTCCAATCAAACCAGGATGAATCACTTTGTAAGAAGCTTGATTTGGATACATAAAGTGGTGGAGAATCACCAGGAAGTTGAATAAATCTCATAGGAGTTGGCATGAAGAAGTTATCCCACTTTCAAATCAGGTGATTCCAGTTTCCCAGTTTGGGAATAGCACAGCTTCTTCGTCGTTCCAATCAAACCAGGATGAATCACTTTGTAAGAAGCTTGATTTGGATACATAAAGTGGTGGAGAATCACCAGGAAGTTGAATAAATCTCATAGGAGTTGGCATGAAGAAGTTATCCCACTTTCAAATCAGGTGATTCCAGTTTCCCAGTTTGGGAATAGCACAGCTTCTTCGTCGTTCCAATCAAACCAGGATGAATCACTTTGTAAGAAGCTTGATTTGGATACATAAAGTGGTGGAGAATCACCAGGAAGTTGAATAAATCTCATAGGAGTTGGCATGAAGAAGTTATCCCACTTTCAAATCAGGTGATTCCAGTTTCCCAGTTTGGGAATAGCACAGCTTCTTCGTCGTTCCAATCAAACCAGGATGAATCACTTTGTAAGAAGCTTGATTTGGATACATAAAGTGGTGGAGAATCACCAGGAAGTTGAATAAATCTCATAGGAGTTGGCATGAAGAAGTTATCCCACTTTCAAATCAGGTGATTCCAGTTTCCCAGTTTGGGAATAGCACAGCTTCTTCGTCGTTCCAATCAAACCAGGATGAATCACTTTGTAAGAAGCTTGATTTGGATACATAAAGTGGTGGAGAATCACCAGGAAGTTGAATAAATCTCATAGGAGTTGGCATGAAGAAGTTATCCCACTTTCAAATCAGGTGATTCCAGTTTCCCAGTTTGGGAATAGCACAGCTTCTTCGTCGTTCCAATCAAACCAGGATGAATCACTTTGTAAGAAGCTTGATTTGGATACATAAAGTGGTGGAGAATCACCAGGAAGTTGAATAAATCTCATAGGAGTTGGCATGAAGAAGTTATCCCACTTTCAAATCAGGTGATTCCAGTTTCCCAGTTTGGGAATAGCACAGCTTCTTCGTCGTTCCAATCAAACCAGGATGAATCACTTTGTAAGAAGCTTGATTTGGATACATAAAGTGGTGGAGAATCACCAGGAAGTTGAATAAATCTCATAGGAGTTGGCATGAAGAAGTTATCCCACTTTCAAATCAGGTGATTCCAGTTTCCCAGTTTGGGAATAGCACAGCTTCTTCGTCGTTCCAATCAAACCAGGATGAATCACTTTGTAAGAAGCTTGATTTGGATACATAAAGTGGTGGAGAATCACCAGGAAGTTGAATAAATCTCATAGGAGTTGGCATGAAGAAGTTATCCCACTTTCAAATCAGGTGATTCCAGTTTCCCAGTTTGGGAATAGCACAGCTTCTTCGTCGTTCCAATCAAACCAGGATGAATCACTTTGTAAGAAGCTTGATTTGGATACATAAAGTGGTGGAGAATCACCAGGAAGTTGAATAAATCTCATAGGAGTTGGCATGAAGAAGTTATCCCACTTTCAAATCAGGTGATTCCAGTTTCCCAGTTTGGGAATAGCACAGCTTCTTCGTCGTTCCAATCAAACCAGGATGAATCACTTTGTAAGAAGCTTGATTTGGATACATAAAGTGGTGGAGAATCACCAGGAAGTTGAATAAATCTCATAGGAGTTGGCATGAAGAAGTTATCCCACTTTCAAATCAGGTGATTCCAGTTTCCCAGTTTGGGAATAGCACAGCTTCTTCGTCGTTCCAATCAAACCAGGATGAATCACTTTGTAAGAAGCTTGATTTGGATACATAAAGTGGTGGAGAATCACCAGGAAGTTGAATAAATCTCATAGGAGTTGGCATGAAGAAGTTATCCCACTTTCAAATCAGGTGATTCCAGTTTCCCAGTTTGGGAATAGCACAGCTTCTTCGTCGTTCCAATCAAACCAGGATGAATCACTTTGTAAGAAGCTTGATTTGGATACATAAAGTGGTGGAGAATCACCAGGAAGTTGAATAAATCTCATAGGAGTTGGCATGAAGAAGTTATCCCACTTTCAAATCAGGTGATTCCAGTTTCCCAGTTTGGGAATAGCACAGCTTCTTCGTCGTTCCAATCAAACCAGGATGAATCACTTTGTAAGAAGCTTGATTTGGATACATAAAGTGGTGGAGAATCACCAGGAAGTTGAATAAATCTCATAGGAGTTGGCATGAAGAAGTTATCCCACTTTCAAATCAGGTGATTCCAGTTTCCCAGTTTGGGAATAGCACAGCTTCTTCGTCGTTCCAATCAAACCAGGATGAATCACTTTGTAAGAAGCTTGATTTGGATACATAAAGTGGTGGAGAATCACCAGGAAGTTGAATAAATCTCATAGGAGTTGGCATGAAGAAGTTATCCCACTTTCAAATCAGGTGATTCCAGTTTCCCAGTTTGGGAATAGCACAGCTTCTTCGTCGTTCCAATCAAACCAGGATGAATCACTTTGTAAGAAGCTTGATTTGGATACATAAAGTGGTGGAGAATCACCAGGAAGTTGAATAAATCTCATAGGAGTTGGCATGAAGAAGTTATCCCACTTTCAAATCAGGTGATTCCAGTTTCCCAGTTTGGGAATAGCACAGCTTCTTCGTCGTTCCAATCAAACCAGGATGAATCACTTTGTAAGAAGCTTGATTTGGATACATAAAGTGGTGGAGAATCACCAGGAAGTTGAATAAATCTCATAGGAGTTGGCATGAAGAAGTTATCCCACTTTCAAATCAGGTGATTCCAGTTTCCCAGTTTGGGAATAGCACAGCTTCTTCGTCGTTCCAATCAAACCAGGATGAATCACTTTGTAAGAAGCTTGATTTGGATACATAAAGTGGTGGAGAATCACCAGGAAGTTGAATAAATCTCATAGGAGTTGGCATGAAGAAGTTATCCCACTTTCAAATCAGGTGATTCCAGTTTCCCAGTTTGGGAATAGCACAGCTTCTTCGTCGTTCCAATCAAACCAGGATGAATCACTTTGTAAGAAGCTTGATTTGGATACATAAAGTGGTGGAGAATCACCAGGAAGTTGAATAAATCTCATAGGAGTTGGCATGAAGAAGTTATCCCACTTTCAAATCAGGTGATTCCAGTTTCCCAGTTTGGGAATAGCACAGCTTCTTCGTCGTTCCAATCAAACCAGGATGAATCACTTTGTAAGAAGCTTGATTTGGATACATAAAGTGGTGGAGAATCACCAGGAAGTTGAATAAATCTCATAGGAGTTGGCATGAAGAAGTTATCCCACTTTCAAATCAGGTGATTCCAGTTTCCCAGTTTGGGAATAGCACAGCTTCTTCGTCGTTCCAATCAAACCAGGATGAATCACTTTGTAAGAAGCTTGATTTGGATACATAAAGTGGTGGAGAATCACCAGGAAGTTGAATAAATCTCATAGGAGTTGGCATGAAGAAGTTATCCCACTTTCAAATCAGGTGATTCCAGTTTCCCAGTTTGGGAATAGCACAGCTTCTTCGTCGTTCCAATCAAACCAGGATGAATCACTTTGTAAGAAGCTTGATTTGGATACATAAAGTGGTGGAGAATCACCAGGAAGTTGAATAAATCTCATAGGAGTTGGCATGAAGAAGTTATCCCACTTTCAAATCAGGTGATTCCAGTTTCCCAGTTTGGGAATAGCACAGCTTCTTCGTCGTTCCAATCAAACCAGGATGAATCACTTTGTAAGAAGCTTGATTTGGATACATAAAGTGGTGGAGAATCACCAGGAAGTTGAATAAATCTCATAGGAGTTGGCATGAAGAAGTTATCCCACTTTCAAATCAGGTGATTCCAGTTTCCCAGTTTGGGAATAGCACAGCTTCTTCGTCGTTCCAATCAAACCAGGATGAATCACTTTGTAAGAAGCTTGATTTGGATACATAAAGTGGTGGAGAATCACCAGGAAGTTGAATAAATCTCATAGGAGTTGGCATGAAGAAGTTATCCCACTTTCAAATCAGGTGATTCCAGTTTCCCAGTTTGGGAATAGCACAGCTTCTTCGTCGTTCCAATCAAACCAGGATGAATCACTTTGTAAGAAGCTTGATTTGGATACATAAAGTGGTGGAGAATCACCAGGAAGTTGAATAAATCTCATAGGAGTTGGGATGAAGAAGTTATCCCACTTTCAAATCAGGTGATTCCAGTTTCCCAGTTTGGGAATAGCACAGCTTCTTCGTCGTTCCAATCAAACCAGGATGAATCACTTTGTAAGAAGCTTGATTTGGATACATAAAGTGGTGGAGAATCACCAGGAAGTTGAATAAATCTCATAGGAGTTGGCATGAAGAAGTTATCCCACTTTCAAATCAGGTGATTCCAGTTTCCCAGTTTGGGAATAGCACAGCTTCTTCGTCGTTCCAATCAAACCAGGATGAATCACTTTGTAAGAAGCTTGATTTGGATACATAAAGTGGTGGAGAATCACCAGGAAGTTGAATAAATCTCATAGGAGTTGGCATGAAGAAGTTATCCCACTTTCAAATCAGGTGATTCCAGTTTCCCAGTTTGGGAATAGCACAGCTTCTTCGTCGTTCCAATCAAACCAGGATGAATCACTTTGTAAGAAGCTTGATTTGGATACATAAAGTGGTGGAGAATCACCAGGAAGTTGAATAAATCTCATAGGAGTTGGCATGAAGAAGTTATCCCACTTTCAAATCAGGTGATTCCAGTTTCCCAGTTTGGGAATAGCACAGCTTCTTCGTCGTTCCAATCAAACCAGGATGAATCACTTTGTAAGAAGCTTGATTTGGATACATAAAGTGGTGGAGAATCACCAGGAAGTTGAATAAATCTCATAGGAGTTGGCATGAAGAAGTTATCCCACTTTCAAATCAGGTGATTCCAGTTTCCCAGTTTGGGAATAGCACAGCTTCTTCGTCGTTCCAATCAAACCAGGATGAATCACTTTGTAAGAAGCTTGATTTGGATACATAAAGTGGTGGAGAATCACCAGGAAGTTGAATAAATCTCATAGGAGTTGGCATGAAGAAGTTATCCCACTTTCAAATCAGGTGATTCCAGTTTCCCAGTTTGGGAATAGCACAGCTTCTTCGTCGTTCCAATCAAACCAGGATGAATCACTTTGTAAGAAGCTTGATTTGGATACATAAAGTGGTGGAGAATCACCAGGAAGTTGAATAAATCTCATAGGAGTTGGCATGAAGAAGTTATCCCACTTTCAAATCAGGTGATTCCAGTTTCCCAGTTTGGGAATAGCACAGCTTCTTCGTCGTTCCAATCAAACCAGGATGAATCACTTTGTAAGAAGCTTGATTTGGATACATAAAGTGGTGGAGAATCACCAGGAAGTTGAATAAATCTCATAGGAGTTGGCATGAAGAAGTTATCCCACTTTCAAATCAGGTGATTCCAGTTTCCCAGTTTGGGAATAGCACAGCTTCTTCGTCGTTCCAATCAAACCAGGATGAATCACTTTGTAAGAAGCTTGATTTGGATACATAAAGTGGTGGAGAATCACCAGGAAGTTGAATAAATCTCATAGGAGTTGGCATGAAGAAGTTATCCCACTTTCAAATCAGGTGATTCCAGTTTCCCAGTTTGGGAATAGCACAGCTTCTTCGTCGTTCCAATCAAACCAGGATGAATCACTTTGTAAGAAGCTTGATTTGGATACATAAAGTGGTGGAGAATCACCAGGAAGTTGAATAAATCTCATAGGAGTTGGCATGAAGAAGTTATCCCACTTTCAAATCAGGTGATTCCAGTTTCCCAGTTTGGGAATAGCACAGCTTCTTCGTCGTTCCAATCAAACCAGGATGAATCACTTTGTAAGAAGCTTGATTTGGATACATAAAGTGGTGGAGAATCACCAGGAAGTTGAATAAATCTCATAGGAGTTGGCATGAAGAAGTTATCCCACTTTCAAATCAGGTGATTCCAGTTTCCCAGTTTGGGAATAGCACAGCTTCTTCGTCGTTCCAATCAAACCAGGATGAATCACTTTGTAAGAAGCTTGATTTGGATACATAAAGTGGTGGAGAATCACCAGGAAGTTGAATAAATCTCATAGGAGTTGGCATGAAGAAGTTATCCCACTTTCAAATCAGGTGATTCCAGTTTCCCAGTTTGGGAATAGCACAGCTTCTTCGTCGTTCCAATCAAACCAGGATGAATCACTTTGTAAGAAGCTTGATTTGGATACATAAAGTGGTGGAGAATCACCAGGAAGTTGAATAAATCTCATAGGAGTTGGCATGAAGAAGTTATCCCACTTTCAAATCAGGTGATTCCAGTTTCCCAGTTTGGGAATAGCACAGCTTCTTCGTCGTTCCAATCAAACCAGGATGAATCACTTTGTAAGAAGCTTGATTTGGATACATAAAGTGGTGGAGAATCACCAGGAAGTTGAATAAATCTCATAGGAGTTGGCATGAAGAAGTTATCCCACTTTCAAATCAGGTGATTCCAGTTTCCCAGTTTGGGAATAGCACAGCTTCTTCGTCGTTCCAATCAAACCAGGATGAATCACTTTGTAAGAAGCTTGATTTGGATACATAAAGTGGTGGAGAATCACCAGGAAGTTGAATAAATCTCATAGGAGTTGGCATGAAGAAGTTATCCCACTTTCAAATCAGGTGATTCCAGTTTCCCAGTTTGGGAATAGCACAGCTTCTTCGTCGTTCCAATCAAACCAGGATGAATCACTTTGTAAGAAGCTTGATTTGGATACATAAAGTGGTGGAGAATCACCAGGAAGTTGAATAAATCTCATAGGAGTTGGCATGAAGAAGTTATCCCACTTTCAAATCAGGTGATTCCAGTTTCCCAGTTTGGGAATAGCACAGCTTCTTCGTCGTTCCAATCAAACCAGGATGAATCACTTTGTAAGAAGCTTGATTTGGATACATAAAGTGGTGGAGAATCACCAGGAAGTTGAATAAATCTCATAGGAGTTGGCATGAAGAAGTTATCCCACTTTCAAATCAGGTGATTCCAGTTTCCCAGTTTGGGAATAGCACAGCTTCTTCGTCGTTCCAATCAAACCAGGATGAATCACTTTGTAAGAAGCTTGATTTGGATACATAAAGTGGTGGAGAATCACCAGGAAGTTGAATAAATCTCATAGGAGTTGGCATGAAGAAGTTATCCCACTTTCAAATCAGGTGATTCCAGTTTCCCAGTTTGGGAATAGCACAGCTTCTTCGTCGTTCCAATCAAACCAGGATGAATCACTTTGTAAGAAGCTTGATTTGGATACATAAAGTGGTGGAGAATCACCAGGAAGTTGAATAAATCTCATAGGAGTTGGCATGAAGAAGTTATCCCACTTTCAAATCAGGTGATTCCAGTTTCCCAGTTTGGGAATAGCACAGCTTCTTCGTCGTTCCAATCAAACCAGGATGAATCACTTTGTAAGAAGCTTGATTTGGATACATAAAGTGGTGGAGAATCACCAGGAAGTTGAATAAATCTCATAGGAGTTGGCATGAAGAAGTTATCCCACTTTCAAATCAGGTGATTCCAGTTTCCCAGTTTGGGAATAGCACAGCTTCTTCGTCGTTCCAATCAAACCAGGATGAATCACTTTGTAAGAAGCTTGATTTGGATACATAAAGTGGTGGAGAATCACCAGGAAGTTGAATAAATCTCATAGGAGTTGGCATGAAGAAGTTATCCCACTTTCAAATCAGGTGATTCCAGTTTCCCAGTTTGGGAATAGCACAGCTTCTTCGTCGTTCCAATCAAACCAGGATGAATCACTTTGTAAGAAGCTTGATTTGGATACATAAAGTGGTGGAGAATCACCAGGAAGTTGAATAAATCTCATAGGAGTTGGCATGAAGAAGTTATCCCACTTTCAAATCAGGTGATTCCAGTTTCCCAGTTTGGGAATAGCACAGCTTCTTCGTCGTTCCAATCAAACCAGGATGAATCACTTTGTAAGAAGCTTGATTTGGATACATAAAGTGGTGGAGAATCACCAGGAAGTTGAATAAATCTCATAGGAGTTGGCATGAAGAAGTTATCCCACTTTCAAATCAGGTGATTCCAGTTTCCCAGTTTGGGAATAGCACAGCTTCTTCGTCGTTCCAATCAAACCAGGATGAATCACTTTGTAAGAAGCTTGATTTGGATACATAAAGTGGTGGAGAATCACCAGGAAGTTGAATAAATCTCATAGGAGTTGGCATGAAGAAGTTATCCCACTTTCAAATCAGGTGATTCCAGTTTCCCAGTTTGGGAATAGCACAGCTTCTTCGTCGTTCCAATCAAACCAGGATGAATCACTTTGTAAGAAGCTTGATTTGGATACATAAAGTGGTGGAGAATCACCAGGAAGTTGAATAAATCTCATAGGAGTTGGCATGAAGAAGTTATCCCACTTTCAAATCAGGTGATTCCAGTTTCCCAGTTTGGGAATAGCACAGCTTCTTCGTCGTTCCAATCAAACCAGGATGAATCACTTTGTAAGAAGCTTGATTTGGATACATAAAGTGGTGGAGAATCACCAGGAAGTTGAATAAATCTCATAGGAGTTGGCATGAAGAAGTTATCCCACTTTCAAATCAGGTGATTCCAGTTTCCCAGTTTGGGAATAGCACAGCTTCTTCGTCGTTCCAATCAAACCAGGATGAATCACTTTGTAAGAAGCTTGATTTGGATACATAAAGTGGTGGAGAATCACCAGGAAGTTGAATAAATCTCATAGGAGTTGGCATGAAGAAGTTATCCCACTTTCAAATCAGGTGATTCCAGTTTCCCAGTTTGGGAATAGCACAGCTTCTTCGTCGTTCCAATCAAACCAGGATGAATCACTTTGTAAGAAGCTTGATTTGGATACATAAAGTGGTGGAGAATCACCAGGAAGTTGAATAAATCTCATAGGAGTTGGCATGAAGAAGTTATCCCACTTTCAAATCAGGTGATTCCAGTTTCCCAGTTTGGGAATAGCACAGCTTCTTCGTCGTTCCAATCAAACCAGGATGAATCACTTTGTAAGAAGCTTGATTTGGATACATAAAGTGGTGGAGAATCACCAGGAAGTTGAATAAATCTCATAGGAGTTGGCATGAAGAAGTTATCCCACTTTCAAATCAGGTGATTCCAGTTTCCCAGTTTGGGAATAGCACAGCTTCTTCGTCGTTCCAATCAAACCAGGATGAATCACTTTGTAAGAAGCTTGATTTGGATACATAAAGTGGTGGAGAATCACCAGGAAGTTGAATAAATCTCATAGGAGTTGGCATGAAGAAGTTATCCCACTTTCAAATCAGGTGATTCCAGTTTCCCAGTTTGGGAATAGCACAGCTTCTTCGTCGTTCCAATCAAACCAGGATGAATCACTTTGTAAGAAGCTTGATTTGGATACATAAAGTGGTGGAGAATCACCAGGAAGTTGAATAAATCTCATAGGAGTTGGCATGAAGAAGTTATCCCACTTTCAAATCAGGTGATTCCAGTTTCCCAGTTTGGGAATAGCACAGCTTCTTCGTCGTTCCAATCAAACCAGGATGAATCACTTTGTAAGAAGCTTGATTTGGATACATAAAGTGGTGGAGAATCACCAGGAAGTTGAATAAATCTCATAGGAGTTGGCATGAAGAAGTTATCCCACTTTCAAATCAGGTGATTCCAGTTTCCCAGTTTGGGAATAGCACAGCTTCTTCGTCGTTCCAATCAAACCAGGATGAATCACTTTGTAAGAAGCTTGATTTGGATACATAAAGTGGTGGAGAATCACCAGGAAGTTGAATAAATCTCATAGGAGTTGGCATGAAGAAGTTATCCCACTTTCAAATCAGGTGATTCCAGTTTCCCAGTTTGGGAATAGCACAGCTTCTTCGTCGTTCCAATCAAACCAGGATGAATCACTTTGTAAGAAGCTTGATTTGGATACATAAAGTGGTGGAGAATCACCAGGAAGTTGAATAAATCTCATAGGAGTTGGCATGAAGAAGTTATCCCACTTTCAAATCAGGTGATTCCAGTTTCCCAGTTTGGGAATAGCACAGCTTCTTCGTCGTTCCAATCAAACCAGGATGAATCACTTTGTAAGAAGCTTGATTTGGATACATAAAGTGGTGGAGAATCACCAGGAAGTTGAATAAATCTCATAGGAGTTGGCATGAAGAAGTTATCCCACTTTCAAATCAGGTGATTCCAGTTTCCCAGTTTGGGAATAGCACAGCTTCTTCGTCGTTCCAATCAAACCAGGATGAATCACTTTGTAAGAAGCTTGATTTGGATACATAAAGTGGTGGAGAATCACCAGGAAGTTGAATAAATCTCATAGGAGTTGGCATGAAGAAGTTATCCCACTTTCAAATCAGGTGATTCCAGTTTCCCAGTTTGGGAATAGCACAGCTTCTTCGTCGTTCCAATCAAACCAGGATGAATCACTTTGTAAGAAGCTTGATTTGGATACATAAAGTGGTGGAGAATCACCAGGAAGTTGAATAAATCTCATAGGAGTTGGCATGAAGAAGTTATCCCACTTTCAAATCAGGTGATTCCAGTTTCCCAGTTTGGGAATAGCACAGCTTCTTCGTCGTTCCAATCAAACCAGGATGAATCACTTTGTAAGAAGCTTGATTTGGATACATAAAGTGGTGGAGAATCACCAGGAAGTTGAATAAATCTCATAGGAGTTGGCATGAAGAAGTTATCCCACTTTCAAATCAGGTGATTCCAGTTTCCCAGTTTGGGAATAGCACAGCTTCTTCGTCGTTCCAATCAAACCAGGATGAATCACTTTGTAAGAAGCTTGATTTGGATACATAAAGTGGTGGAGAATCACCAGGAAGTTGAATAAATCTCATAGGAGTTGGCATGAAGAAGTTATCCCACTTTCAAATCAGGTGATTCCAGTTTCCCAGTTTGGGAATAGCACAGCTTCTTCGTCGTTCCAATCAAACCAGGATGAATCACTTTGTAAGAAGCTTGATTTGGATACATAAAGTGGTGGAGAATCACCAGGAAGTTGAATAAATCTCATAGGAGTTGGCATGAAGAAGTTATCCCACTTTCAAATCAGGTGATTCCAGTTTCCCAGTTTGGGAATAGCACAGCTTCTTCGTCGTTCCAATCAAACCAGGATGAATCACTTTGTAAGAAGCTTGATTTGGATACATAAAGTGGTGGAGAATCACCAGGAAGTTGAATAAATCTCATAGGAGTTGGCATGAAGAAGTTATCCCACTTTCAAATCAGGTGATTCCAGTTTCCCAGTTTGGGAATAGCACAGCTTCTTCGTCGTTCCAATCAAACCAGGATGAATCACTTTGTAAGAAGCTTGATTTGGATACATAAAGTGGTGGAGAATCACCAGGAAGTTGAATAAATCTCATAGGAGTTGGCATGAAGAAGTTATCCCACTTTCAAATCAGGTGATTCCAGTTTCCCAGTTTGGGAATAGCACAGCTTCTTCGTCGTTCCAATCAAACCAGGATGAATCACTTTGTAAGAAGCTTGATTTGGATACATAAAGTGGTGGAGAATCACCAGGAAGTTGAATAAATCTCATAGGAGTTGGCATGAAGAAGTTATCCCACTTTCAAATCAGGTGATTCCAGTTTCCCAGTTTGGGAATAGCACAGCTTCTTCGTCGTTCCAATCAAACCAGGATGAATCACTTTGTAAGAAGCTTGATTTGGATACATAAAGTGGTGGAGAATCACCAGGAAGTTGAATAAATCTCATAGGAGTTGGCATGAAGAAGTTATCCCACTTTCAAATCAGGTGATTCCAGTTTCCCAGTTTGGGAATAGCACAGCTTCTTCGTCGTTCCAATCAAACCAGGATGAATCACTTTGTAAGAAGCTTGATTTGGATACATAAAGTGGTGGAGAATCACCAGGAAGTTGAATAAATCTCATAGGAGTTGGCATGAAGAAGTTATCCCACTTTCAAATCAGGTGATTCCAGTTTCCCAGTTTGGGAATAGCACAGCTTCTTCGTCGTTCCAATCAAACCAGGATGAATCACTTTGTAAGAAGCTTGATTTGGATACATAAAGTGGTGGAGAATCACCAGGAAGTTGAATAAATCTCATAGGAGTTGGCATGAAGAAGTTATCCCACTTTCAAATCAGGTGATTCCAGTTTCCCAGTTTGGGAATAGCACAGCTTCTTCGTCGTTCCAATCAAACCAGGATGAATCACTTTGTAAGAAGCTTGATTTGGATACATAAAGTGGTGGAGAATCACCAGGAAGTTGAATAAATCTCATAGGAGTTGGCATGAAGAAGTTATCCCACTTTCAAATCAGGTGATTCCAGTTTCCCAGTTTGGGAATAGCACAGCTTCTTCGTCGTTCCAATCAAACCAGGATGAATCACTTTGTAAGAAGCTTGATTTGGATACATAAAGTGGTGGAGAATCACCAGGAAGTTGAATAAATCTCATAGGAGTTGGCATGAAGAAGTTATCCCACTTTCAAATCAGGTGATTCCAGTTTCCCAGTTTGGGAATAGCACAGCTTCTTCGTCGTTCCAATCAAACCAGGATGAATCACTTTGTAAGAAGCTTGATTTGGATACATAAAGTGGTGGAGAATCACCAGGAAGTTGAATAAATCTCATAGGAGTTGGCATGAAGAAGTTATCCCACTTTCAAATCAGGTGATTCCAGTTTCCCAGTTTGGGAATAGCACAGCTTCTTCGTCGTTCCAATCAAACCAGGATGAATCACTTTGTAAGAAGCTTGATTTGGATACATAAAGTGGTGGAGAATCACCAGGAAGTTGAATAAATCTCATAGGAGTTGGCATGAAGAAGTTATCCCACTTTCAAATCAGGTGATTCCAGTTTCCCAGTTTGGGAATAGCACAGCTTCTTCGTCGTTCCAATCAAACCAGGATGAATCACTTTGTAAGAAGCTTGATTTGGATACATAAAGTGGTGGAGAATCACCAGGAAGTTGAATAAATCTCATAGGAGTTGGGATGAAGAAGTTATCCCACTTTCAAATCAGGTGATTCCAGTTTCCCAGTTTGGGAATAGCACAGCTTCTTCGTCGTTCCAATCAAACCAGGATGAATCACTTTGTAAGAAGCTTGATTTGGATACATAAAGTGGTGGAGAATCACCAGGAAGTTGAATAAATCTCATAGGAGTTGGCATGAAGAAGTTATCCCACTTTCAAATCAGGTGATTCCAGTTTCCCAGTTTGGGAATAGCACAGCTTCTTCGTCGTTCCAATCAAACCAGGATGAATCACTTTGTAAGAAGCTTGATTTGGATACATAAAGTGGTGGAGAATCACCAGGAAGTTGAATAAATCTCATAGGAGTTGGCATGAAGAAGTTATCCCACTTTCAAATCAGGTGATTCCAGTTTCCCAGTTTGGGAATAGCACAGCTTCTTCGTCGTTCCAATCAAACCAGGATGAATCACTTTGTAAGAAGCTTGATTTGGATACATAAAGTGGTGGAGAATCACCAGGAAGTTGAATAAATCTCATAGGAGTTGGCATGAAGAAGTTATCCCACTTTCAAATCAGGTGATTCCAGTTTCCCAGTTTGGGAATAGCACAGCTTCTTCGTCGTTCCAATCAAACCAGGATGAATCACTTTGTAAGAAGCTTGATTTGGATACATAAAGTGGTGGAGAATCACCAGGAAGTTGAATAAATCTCATAGGAGTTGGCATGAAGAAGTTATCCCACTTTCAAATCAGGTGATTCCAGTTTCCCAGTTTGGGAATAGCACAGCTTCTTCGTCGTTCCAATCAAACCAGGATGAATCACTTTGTAAGAAGCTTGATTTGGATACATAAAGTGGTGGAGAATCACCAGGAAGTTGAATAAATCTCATAGGAGTTGGCATGAAGAAGTTATCCCACTTTCAAATCAGGTGATTCCAGTTTCCCAGTTTGGGAATAGCACAGCTTCTTCGTCGTTCCAATCAAACCAGGATGAATCACTTTGTAAGAAGCTTGATTTGGATACATAAAGTGGTGGAGAATCACCAGGAAGTTGAATAAATCTCATAGGAGTTGGCATGAAGAAGTTATCCCACTTTCAAATCAGGTGATTCCAGTTTCCCAGTTTGGGAATAGCACAGCTTCTTCGTCGTTCCAATCAAACCAGGATGAATCACTTTGTAAGAAGCTTGATTTGGATACATAAAGTGGTGGAGAATCACCAGGAAGTTGAATAAATCTCATAGGAGTTGGCATGAAGAAGTTATCCCACTTTCAAATCAGGTGATTCCAGTTTCCCAGTTTGGGAATAGCACAGCTTCTTCGTCGTTCCAATCAAACCAGGATGAATCACTTTGTAAGAAGCTTGATTTGGATACATAAAGTGGTGGAGAATCACCAGGAAGTTGAATAAATCTCATAGGAGTTGGCATGAAGAAGTTATCCCACTTTCAAATCAGGTGATTCCAGTTTCCCAGTTTGGGAATAGCACAGCTTCTTCGTCGTTCCAATCAAACCAGGATGAATCACTTTGTAAGAAGCTTGATTTGGATACATAAAGTGGTGGAGAATCACCAGGAAGTTGAATAAATCTCATAGGAGTTGGCATGAAGAAGTTATCCCACTTTCAAATCAGGTGATTCCAGTTTCCCAGTTTGGGAATAGCACAGCTTCTTCGTCGTTCCAATCAAACCAGGATGAATCACTTTGTAAGAAGCTTGATTTGGATACATAAAGTGGTGGAGAATCACCAGGAAGTTGAATAAATCTCATAGGAGTTGGCATGAAGAAGTTATCCCACTTTCAAATCAGGTGATTCCAGTTTCCCAGTTTGGGAATAGCACAGCTTCTTCGTCGTTCCAATCAAACCAGGATGAATCACTTTGTAAGAAGCTTGATTTGGATACATAAAGTGGTGGAGAATCACCAGGAAGTTGAATAAATCTCATAGGAGTTGGCATGAAGAAGTTATCCCACTTTCAAATCAGGTGATTCCAGTTTCCCAGTTTGGGAATAGCACAGCTTCTTCGTCGTTCCAATCAAACCAGGATGAATCACTTTGTAAGAAGCTTGATTTGGATACATAAAGTGGTGGAGAATCACCAGGAAGTTGAATAAATCTCATAGGAGTTGGCATGAAGAAGTTATCCCACTTTCAAATCAGGTGATTCCAGTTTCCCAGTTTGGGAATAGCACAGCTTCTTCGTCGTTCCAATCAAACCAGGATGAATCACTTTGTAAGAAGCTTGATTTGGATACATAAAGTGGTGGAGAATCACCAGGAAGTTGAATAAATCTCATAGGAGTTGGCATGAAGAAGTTATCCCACTTTCAAATCAGGTGATTCCAGTTTCCCAGTTTGGGAATAGCACAGCTTCTTCGTCGTTCCAATCAAACCAGGATGAATCACTTTGTAAGAAGCTTGATTTGGATACATAAAGTGGTGGAGAATCACCAGGAAGTTGAATAAATCTCATAGGAGTTGGCATGAAGAAGTTATCCCACTTTCAAATCAGGTGATTCCAGTTTCCCAGTTTGGGAATAGCACAGCTTCTTCGTCGTTCCAATCAAACCAGGATGAATCACTTTGTAAGAAGCTTGATTTGGATACATAAAGTGGTGGAGAATCACCAGGAAGTTGAATAAATCTCATAGGAGTTGGCATGAAGAAGTTATCCCACTTTCAAATCAGGTGATTCCAGTTTCCCAGTTTGGGAATAGCACAGCTTCTTCGTCGTTCCAATCAAACCAGGATGAATCACTTTGTAAGAAGCTTGATTTGGATACATAAAGTGGTGGAGAATCACCAGGAAGTTGAATAAATCTCATAGGAGTTGGCATGAAGAAGTTATCCCACTTTCAAATCAGGTGATTCCAGTTTCCCAGTTTGGGAATAGCACAGCTTCTTCGTCGTTCCAATCAAACCAGGATGAATCACTTTGTAAGAAGCTTGATTTGGATACATAAAGTGGTGGAGAATCACCAGGAAGTTGAATAAATCTCATAGGAGTTGGCATGAAGAAGTTATCCCACTTTCAAATCAGGTGATTCCAGTTTCCCAGTTTGGGAATAGCACAGCTTCTTCGTCGTTCCAATCAAACCAGGATGAATCACTTTGTAAGAAGCTTGATTTGGATACATAAAGTGGTGGAGAATCACCAGGAAGTTGAATAAATCTCATAGGAGTTGGCATGAAGAAGTTATCCCACTTTCAAATCAGGTGATTCCAGTTTCCCAGTTTGGGAATAGCACAGCTTCTTCGTCGTTCCAATCAAACCAGGATGAATCACTTTGTAAGAAGCTTGATTTGGATACATAAAGTGGTGGAGAATCACCAGGAAGTTGAATAAATCTCATAGGAGTTGGCATGAAGAAGTTATCCCACTTTCAAATCAGGTGATTCCAGTTTCCCAGTTTGGGAATAGCACAGCTTCTTCGTCGTTCCAATCAAACCAGGATGAATCACTTTGTAAGAAGCTTGATTTGGATACATAAAGTGGTGGAGAATCACCAGGAAGTTGAATAAATCTCATAGGAGTTGGCATGAAGAAGTTATCCCACTTTCAAATCAGGTGATTCCAGTTTCCCAGTTTGGGAATAGCACAGCTTCTTCGTCGTTCCAATCAAACCAGGATGAATCACTTTGTAAGAAGCTTGATTTGGATACATAAAGTGGTGGAGAATCACCAGGAAGTTGAATAAATCTCATAGGAGTTGGCATGAAGAAGTTATCCCACTTTCAAATCAGGTGATTCCAGTTTCCCAGTTTGGGAATAGCACAGCTTCTTCGTCGTTCCAATCAAACCAGGATGAATCACTTTGTAAGAAGCTTGATTTGGATACATAAAGTGGTGGAGAATCACCAGGAAGTTGAATAAATCTCATAGGAGTTGGCATGAAGAAGTTATCCCACTTTCAAATCAGGTGATTCCAGTTTCCCAGTTTGGGAATAGCACAGCTTCTTCGTCGTTCCAATCAAACCAGGATGAATCACTTTGTAAGAAGCTTGATTTGGATACATAAAGTGGTGGAGAATCACCAGGAAGTTGAATAAATCTCATAGGAGTTGGCATGAAGAAGTTATCCCACTTTCAAATCAGGTGATTCCAGTTTCCCAGTTTGGGAATAGCACAGCTTCTTCGTCGTTCCAATCAAACCAGGATGAATCACTTTGTAAGAAGCTTGATTTGGATACATAAAGTGGTGGAGAATCACCAGGAAGTTGAATAAATCTCATAGGAGTTGGCATGAAGAAGTTATCCCACTTTCAAATCAGGTGATTCCAGTTTCCCAGTTTGGGAATAGCACAGCTTCTTCGTCGTTCCAATCAAACCAGGATGAATCACTTTGTAAGAAGCTTGATTTGGATACATAAAGTGGTGGAGAATCACCAGGAAGTTGAATAAATCTCATAGGAGTTGGCATGAAGAAGTTATCCCACTTTCAAATCAGGTGATTCCAGTTTCCCAGTTTGGGAATAGCACAGCTTCTTCGTCGTTCCAATCAAACCAGGATGAATCACTTTGTAAGAAGCTTGATTTGGATACATAAAGTGGTGGAGAATCACCAGGAAGTTGAATAAATCTCATAGGAGTTGGCATGAAGAAGTTATCCCACTTTCAAATCAGGTGATTCCAGTTTCCCAGTTTGGGAATAGCACAGCTTCTTCGTCGTTCCAATCAAACCAGGATGAATCACTTTGTAAGAAGCTTGATTTGGATACATAAAGTGGTGGAGAATCACCAGGAAGTTGAATAAATCTCATAGGAGTTGGCATGAAGAAGTTATCCCACTTTCAAATCAGGTGATTCCAGTTTCCCAGTTTGGGAATAGCACAGCTTCTTCGTCGTTCCAATCAAACCAGGATGAATCACTTTGTAAGAAGCTTGATTTGGATACATAAAGTGGTGGAGAATCACCAGGAAGTTGAATAAATCTCATAGGAGTTGGCATGAAGAAGTTATCCCACTTTCAAATCAGGTGATTCCAGTTTCCCAGTTTGGGAATAGCACAGCTTCTTCGTCGTTCCAATCAAACCAGGATGAATCACTTTGTAAGAAGCTTGATTTGGATACATAAAGTGGTGGAGAATCACCAGGAAGTTGAATAAATCTCATAGGAGTTGGCATGAAGAAGTTATCCCACTTTCAAATCAGGTGATTCCAGTTTCCCAGTTTGGGAATAGCACAGCTTCTTCGTCGTTCCAATCAAACCAGGATGAATCACTTTGTAAGAAGCTTGATTTGGATACATAAAGTGGTGGAGAATCACCAGGAAGTTGAATAAATCTCATAGGAGTTGGCATGAAGAAGTTATCCCACTTTCAAATCAGGTGATTCCAGTTTCCCAGTTTGGGAATAGCACAGCTTCTTCGTCGTTCCAATCAAACCAGGATGAATCACTTTGTAAGAAGCTTGATTTGGATACATAAAGTGGTGGAGAATCACCAGGAAGTTGAATAAATCTCATAGGAGTTGGCATGAAGAAGTTATCCCACTTTCAAATCAGGTGATTCCAGTTTCCCAGTTTGGGAATAGCACAGCTTCTTCGTCGTTCCAATCAAACCAGGATGAATCACTTTGTAAGAAGCTTGATTTGGATACATAAAGTGGTGGAGAATCACCAGGAAGTTGAATAAATCTCATAGGAGTTGGCATGAAGAAGTTATCCCACTTTCAAATCAGGTGATTCCAGTTTCCCAGTTTGGGAATAGCACAGCTTCTTCGTCGTTCCAATCAAACCAGGATGAATCACTTTGTAAGAAGCTTGATTTGGATACATAAAGTGGTGGAGAATCACCAGGAAGTTGAATAAATCTCATAGGAGTTGGCATGAAGAAGTTATCCCACTTTCAAATCAGGTGATTCCAGTTTCCCAGTTTGGGAATAGCACAGCTTCTTCGTCGTTCCAATCAAACCAGGATGAATCACTTTGTAAGAAGCTTGATTTGGATACATAAAGTGGTGGAGAATCACCAGGAAGTTGAATAAATCTCATAGGAGTTGGCATGAAGAAGTTATCCCACTTTCAAATCAGGTGATTCCAGTTTCCCAGTTTGGGAATAGCACAGCTTCTTCGTCGTTCCAATCAAACCAGGATGAATCACTTTGTAAGAAGCTTGATTTGGATACATAAAGTGGTGGAGAATCACCAGGAAGTTGAATAAATCTCATAGGAGTTGGCATGAAGAAGTTATCCCACTTTCAAATCAGGTGATTCCAGTTTCCCAGTTTGGGAATAGCACAGCTTCTTCGTCGTTCCAATCAAACCAGGATGAATCACTTTGTAAGAAGCTTGATTTGGATACATAAAGTGGTGGAGAATCACCAGGAAGTTGAATAAATCTCATAGGAGTTGGCATGAAGAAGTTATCCCACTTTCAAATCAGGTGATTCCAGTTTCCCAGTTTGGGAATAGCACAGCTTCTTCGTCGTTCCAATCAAACCAGGATGAATCACTTTGTAAGAAGCTTGATTTGGATACATAAAGTGGTGGAGAATCACCAGGAAGTTGAATAAATCTCATAGGAGTTGGCATGAAGAAGTTATCCCACTTTCAAATCAGGTGATTCCAGTTTCCCAGTTTGGGAATAGCACAGCTTCTTCGTCGTTCCAATCAAACCAGGATGAATCACTTTGTAAGAAGCTTGATTTGGATACATAAAGTGGTGGAGAATCACCAGGAAGTTGAATAAATCTCATAGGAGTTGGCATGAAGAAGTTATCCCACTTTCAAATCAGGTGATTCCAGTTTCCCAGTTTGGGAATAGCACAGCTTCTTCGTCGTTCCAATCAAACCAGGATGAATCACTTTGTAAGAAGCTTGATTTGGATACATAAAGTGGTGGAGAATCACCAGGAAGTTGAATAAATCTCATAGGAGTTGGCATGAAGAAGTTATCCCACTTTCAAATCAGGTGATTCCAGTTTCCCAGTTTGGGAATAGCACAGCTTCTTCGTCGTTCCAATCAAACCAGGATGAATCACTTTGTAAGAAGCTTGATTTGGATACATAAAGTGGTGGAGAATCACCAGGAAGTTGAATAAATCTCATAGGAGTTGGCATGAAGAAGTTATCCCACTTTCAAATCAGGTGATTCCAGTTTCCCAGTTTGGGAATAGCACAGCTTCTTCGTCGTTCCAATCAAACCAGGATGAATCACTTTGTAAGAAGCTTGATTTGGATACATAAAGTGGTGGAGAATCACCAGGAAGTTGAATAAATCTCATAGGAGTTGGCATGAAGAAGTTATCCCACTTTCAAATCAGGTGATTCCAGTTTCCCAGTTTGGGAATAGCACAGCTTCTTCGTCGTTCCAATCAAACCAGGATGAATCACTTTGTAAGAAGCTTGATTTGGATACATAAAGTGGTGGAGAATCACCAGGAAGTTGAATAAATCTCATAGGAGTTGGCATGAAGAAGTTATCCCACTTTCAAATCAGGTGATTCCAGTTTCCCAGTTTGGGAATAGCACAGCTTCTTCGTCGTTCCAATCAAACCAGGATGAATCACTTTGTAAGAAGCTTGATTTGGATACATAAAGTGGTGGAGAATCACCAGGAAGTTGAATAAATCTCATAGGAGTTGGCATGAAGAAGTTATCCCACTTTCAAATCAGGTGATTCCAGTTTCCCAGTTTGGGAATAGCACAGCTTCTTCGTCGTTCCAATCAAACCAGGATGAATCACTTTGTAAGAAGCTTGATTTGGATACATAAAGTGGTGGAGAATCACCAGGAAGTTGAATAAATCTCATAGGAGTTGGCATGAAGAAGTTATCCCACTTTCAAATCAGGTGATTCCAGTTTCCCAGTTTGGGAATAGCACAGCTTCTTCGTCGTTCCAATCAAACCAGGATGAATCACTTTGTAAGAAGCTTGATTTGGATACATAAAGTGGTGGAGAATCACCAGGAAGTTGAATAAATCTCATAGGAGTTGGCATGAAGAAGTTATCCCACTTTCAAATCAGGTGATTCCAGTTTCCCAGTTTGGGAATAGCACAGCTTCTTCGTCGTTCCAATCAAACCAGGATGAATCACTTTGTAAGAAGCTTGATTTGGATACATAAAGTGGTGGAGAATCACCAGGAAGTTGAATAAATCTCATAGGAGTTGGCATGAAGAAGTTATCCCACTTTCAAATCAGGTGATTCCAGTTTCCCAGTTTGGGAATAGCACAGCTTCTTCGTCGTTCCAATCAAACCAGGATGAATCACTTTGTAAGAAGCTTGATTTGGATACATAAAGTGGTGGAGAATCACCAGGAAGTTGAATAAATCTCATAGGAGTTGGCATGAAGAAGTTATCCCACTTTCAAATCAGGTGATTCCAGTTTCCCAGTTTGGGAATAGCACAGCTTCTTCGTCGTTCCAATCAAACCAGGATGAATCACTTTGTAAGAAGCTTGATTTGGATACATAAAGTGGTGGAGAATCACCAGGAAGTTGAATAAATCTCATAGGAGTTGGCATGAAGAAGTTATCCCACTTTCAAATCAGGTGATTCCAGTTTCCCAGTTTGGGAATAGCACAGCTTCTTCGTCGTTCCAATCAAACCAGGATGAATCACTTTGTAAGAAGCTTGATTTGGATACATAAAGTGGTGGAGAATCACCAGGAAGTTGAATAAATCTCATAGGAGTTGGCATGAAGAAGTTATCCCACTTTCAAATCAGGTGATTCCAGTTTCCCAGTTTGGGAATAGCACAGCTTCTTCGTCGTTCCAATCAAACCAGGATGAATCACTTTGTAAGAAGCTTGATTTGGATACATAAAGTGGTGGAGAATCACCAGGAAGTTGAATAAATCTCATAGGAGTTGGCATGAAGAAGTTATCCCACTTTCAAATCAGGTGATTCCAGTTTCCCAGTTTGGGAATAGCACAGCTTCTTCGTCGTTCCAATCAAACCAGGATGAATCACTTTGTAAGAAGCTTGATTTGGATACATAAAGTGGTGGAGAATCACCAGGAAGTTGAATAAATCTCATAGGAGTTGGCATGAAGAAGTTATCCCACTTTCAAATCAGGTGATTCCAGTTTCCCAGTTTGGGAATAGCACAGCTTCTTCGTCGTTCCAATCAAACCAGGATGAATCACTTTGTAAGAAGCTTGATTTGGATACATAAAGTGGTGGAGAATCACCAGGAAGTTGAATAAATCTCATAGGAGTTGGCATGAAGAAGTTATCCCACTTTCAAATCAGGTGATTCCAGTTTCCCAGTTTGGGAATAGCACAGCTTCTTCGTCGTTCCAATCAAACCAGGATGAATCACTTTGTAAGAAGCTTGATTTGGATACATAAAGTGGTGGAGAATCACCAGGAAGTTGAATAAATCTCATAGGAGTTGGCATGAAGAAGTTATCCCACTTTCAAATCAGGTGATTCCAGTTTCCCAGTTTGGGAATAGCACAGCTTCTTCGTCGTTCCAATCAAACCAGGATGAATCACTTTGTAAGAAGCTTGATTTGGATACATAAAGTGGTGGAGAATCACCAGGAAGTTGAATAAATCTCATAGGAGTTGGCATGAAGAAGTTATCCCACTTTCAAATCAGGTGATTCCAGTTTCCCAGTTTGGGAATAGCACAGCTTCTTCGTCGTTCCAATCAAACCAGGATGAATCACTTTGTAAGAAGCTTGATTTGGATACATAAAGTGGTGGAGAATCACCAGGAAGTTGAATAAATCTCATAGGAGTTGGCATGAAGAAGTTATCCCACTTTCAAATCAGGTGATTCCAGTTTCCCAGTTTGGGAATAGCACAGCTTCTTCGTCGTTCCAATCAAACCAGGATGAATCACTTTGTAAGAAGCTTGATTTGGATACATAAAGTGGTGGAGAATCACCAGGAAGTTGAATAAATCTCATAGGAGTTGGCATGAAGAAGTTATCCCACTTTCAAATCAGGTGATTCCAGTTTCCCAGTTTGGGAATAGCACAGCTTCTTCGTCGTTCCAATCAAACCAGGATGAATCACTTTGTAAGAAGCTTGATTTGGATACATAAAGTGGTGGAGAATCACCAGGAAGTTGAATAAATCTCATAGGAGTTGGCATGAAGAAGTTATCCCACTTTCAAATCAGGTGATTCCAGTTTCCCAGTTTGGGAATAGCACAGCTTCTTCGTCGTTCCAATCAAACCAGGATGAATCACTTTGTAAGAAGCTTGATTTGGATACATAAAGTGGTGGAGAATCACCAGGAAGTTGAATAAATCTCATAGGAGTTGGCATGAAGAAGTTATCCCACTTTCAAATCAGGTGATTCCAGTTTCCCAGTTTGGGAATAGCACAGCTTCTTCGTCGTTCCAATCAAACCAGGATGAATCACTTTGTAAGAAGCTTGATTTGGATACATAAAGTGGTGGAGAATCACCAGGAAGTTGAATAAATCTCATAGGAGTTGGCATGAAGAAGTTATCCCACTTTCAAATCAGGTGATTCCAGTTTCCCAGTTTGGGAATAGCACAGCTTCTTCGTCGTTCCAATCAAACCAGGATGAATCACTTTGTAAGAAGCTTGATTTGGATACATAAAGTGGTGGAGAATCACCAGGAAGTTGAATAAATCTCATAGGAGTTGGCATGAAGAAGTTATCCCACTTTCAAATCAGGTGATTCCAGTTTCCCAGTTTGGGAATAGCACAGCTTCTTCGTCGTTCCAATCAAACCAGGATGAATCACTTTGTAAGAAGCTTGATTTGGATACATAAAGTGGTGGAGAATCACCAGGAAGTTGAATAAATCTCATAGGAGTTGGCATGAAGAAGTTATCCCACTTTCAAATCAGGTGATTCCAGTTTCCCAGTTTGGGAATAGCACAGCTTCTTCGTCGTTCCAATCAAACCAGGATGAATCACTTTGTAAGAAGCTTGATTTGGATACATAAAGTGGTGGAGAATCACCAGGAAGTTGAATAAATCTCATAGGAGTTGGCATGAAGAAGTTATCCCACTTTCAAATCAGGTGATTCCAGTTTCCCAGTTTGGGAATAGCACAGCTTCTTCGTCGTTCCAATCAAACCAGGATGAATCACTTTGTAAGAAGCTTGATTTGGATACATAAAGTGGTGGAGAATCACCAGGAAGTTGAATAAATCTCATAGGAGTTGGCATGAAGAAGTTATCCCACTTTCAAATCAGGTGATTCCAGTTTCCCAGTTTGGGAATAGCACAGCTTCTTCGTCGTTCCAATCAAACCAGGATGAATCACTTTGTAAGAAGCTTGATTTGGATACATAAAGTGGTGGAGAATCACCAGGAAGTTGAATAAATCTCATAGGAGTTGGCATGAAGAAGTTATCCCACTTTCAAATCAGGTGATTCCAGTTTCCCAGTTTGGGAATAGCACAGCTTCTTCGTCGTTCCAATCAAACCAGGATGAATCACTTTGTAAGAAGCTTGATTTGGATACATAAAGTGGTGGAGAATCACCAGGAAGTTGAATAAATCTCATAGGAGTTGGCATGAAGAAGTTATCCCACTTTCAAATCAGGTGATTCCAGTTTCCCAGTTTGGGAATAGCACAGCTTCTTCGTCGTTCCAATCAAACCAGGATGAATCACTTTGTAAGAAGCTTGATTTGGATACATAAAGTGGTGGAGAATCACCAGGAAGTTGAATAAATCTCATAGGAGTTGGCATGAAGAAGTTATCCCACTTTCAAATCAGGTGATTCCAGTTTCCCAGTTTGGGAATAGCACAGCTTCTTCGTCGTTCCAATCAAACCAGGATGAATCACTTTGTAAGAAGCTTGATTTGGATACATAAAGTGGTGGAGAATCACCAGGAAGTTGAATAAATCTCATAGGAGTTGGCATGAAGAAGTTATCCCACTTTCAAATCAGGTGATTCCAGTTTCCCAGTTTGGGAATAGCACAGCTTCTTCGTCGTTCCAATCAAACCAGGATGAATCACTTTGTAAGAAGCTTGATTTGGATACATAAAGTGGTGGAGAATCACCAGGAAGTTGAATAAATCTCATAGGAGTTGGCATGAAGAAGTTATCCCACTTTCAAATCAGGTGATTCCAGTTTCCCAGTTTGGGAATAGCACAGCTTCTTCGTCGTTCCAATCAAACCAGGATGAATCACTTTGTAAGAAGCTTGATTTGGATACATAAAGTGGTGGAGAATCACCAGGAAGTTGAATAAATCTCATAGGAGTTGGCATGAAGAAGTTATCCCACTTTCAAATCAGGTGATTCCAGTTTCCCAGTTTGGGAATAGCACAGCTTCTTCGTCGTTCCAATCAAACCAGGATGAATCACTTTGTAAGAAGCTTGATTTGGATACATAAAGTGGTGGAGAATCACCAGGAAGTTGAATAAATCTCATAGGAGTTGGCATGAAGAAGTTATCCCACTTTCAAATCAGGTGATTCCAGTTTCCCAGTTTGGGAATAGCACAGCTTCTTCGTCGTTCCAATCAAACCAGGATGAATCACTTTGTAAGAAGCTTGATTTGGATACATAAAGTGGTGGAGAATCACCAGGAAGTTGAATAAATCTCATAGGAGTTGGCATGAAGAAGTTATCCCACTTTCAAATCAGGTGATTCCAGTTTCCCAGTTTGGGAATAGCACAGCTTCTTCGTCGTTCCAATCAAACCAGGATGAATCACTTTGTAAGAAGCTTGATTTGGATACATAAAGTGGTGGAGAATCACCAGGAAGTTGAATAAATCTCATAGGAGTTGGCATGAAGAAGTTATCCCACTTTCAAATCAGGTGATTCCAGTTTCCCAGTTTGGGAATAGCACAGCTTCTTCGTCGTTCCAATCAAACCAGGATGAATCACTTTGTAAGAAGCTTGATTTGGATACATAAAGTGGTGGAGAATCACCAGGAAGTTGAATAAATCTCATAGGAGTTGGCATGAAGAAGTTATCCCACTTTCAAATCAGGTGATTCCAGTTTCCCAGTTTGGGAATAGCACAGCTTCTTCGTCGTTCCAATCAAACCAGGATGAATCACTTTGTAAGAAGCTTGATTTGGATACATAAAGTGGTGGAGAATCACCAGGAAGTTGAATAAATCTCATAGGAGTTGGCATGAAGAAGTTATCCCACTTTCAAATCAGGTGATTCCAGTTTCCCAGTTTGGGAATAGCACAGCTTCTTCGTCGTTCCAATCAAACCAGGATGAATCACTTTGTAAGAAGCTTGATTTGGATACATAAAGTGGTGGAGAATCACCAGGAAGTTGAATAAATCTCATAGGAGTTGGCATGAAGAAGTTATCCCACTTTCAAATCAGGTGATTCCAGTTTCCCAGTTTGGGAATAGCACAGCTTCTTCGTCGTTCCAATCAAACCAGGATGAATCACTTTGTAAGAAGCTTGATTTGGATACATAAAGTGGTGGAGAATCACCAGGAAGTTGAATAAATCTCATAGGAGTTGGCATGAAGAAGTTATCCCACTTTCAAATCAGGTGATTCCAGTTTCCCAGTTTGGGAATAGCACAGCTTCTTCGTCGTTCCAATCAAACCAGGATGAATCACTTTGTAAGAAGCTTGATTTGGATACATAAAGTGGTGGAGAATCACCAGGAAGTTGAATAAATCTCATAGGAGTTGGCATGAAGAAGTTATCCCACTTTCAAATCAGGTGATTCCAGTTTCCCAGTTTGGGAATAGCACAGCTTCTTCGTCGTTCCAATCAAACCAGGATGAATCACTTTGTAAGAAGCTTGATTTGGATACATAAAGTGGTGGAGAATCACCAGGAAGTTGAATAAATCTCATAGGAGTTGGCATGAAGAAGTTATCCCACTTTCAAATCAGGTGATTCCAGTTTCCCAGTTTGGGAATAGCACAGCTTCTTCGTCGTTCCAATCAAACCAGGATGAATCACTTTGTAAGAAGCTTGATTTGGATACATAAAGTGGTGGAGAATCACCAGGAAGTTGAATAAATCTCATAGGAGTTGGCATGAAGAAGTTATCCCACTTTCAAATCAGGTGATTCCAGTTTCCCAGTTTGGGAATAGCACAGCTTCTTCGTCGTTCCAATCAAACCAGGATGAATCACTTTGTAAGAAGCTTGATTTGGATACATAAAGTGGTGGAGAATCACCAGGAAGTTGAATAAATCTCATAGGAGTTGGCATGAAGAAGTTATCCCACTTTCAAATCAGGTGATTCCAGTTTCCCAGTTTGGGAATAGCACAGCTTCTTCGTCGTTCCAATCAAACCAGGATGAATCACTTTGTAAGAAGCTTGATTTGGATACATAAAGTGGTGGAGAATCACCAGGAAGTTGAATAAATCTCATAGGAGTTGGCATGAAGAAGTTATCCCACTTTCAAATCAGGTGATTCCAGTTTCCCAGTTTGGGAATAGCACAGCTTCTTCGTCGTTCCAATCAAACCAGGATGAATCACTTTGTAAGAAGCTTGATTTGGATACATAAAGTGGTGGAGAATCACCAGGAAGTTGAATAAATCTCATAGGAGTTGGCATGAAGAAGTTATCCCACTTTCAAATCAGGTGATTCCAGTTTCCCAGTTTGGGAATAGCACAGCTTCTTCGTCGTTCCAATCAAACCAGGATGAATCACTTTGTAAGAAGCTTGATTTGGATACATAAAGTGGTGGAGAATCACCAGGAAGTTGAATAAATCTCATAGGAGTTGGCATGAAGAAGTTATCCCACTTTCAAATCAGGTGATTCCAGTTTCCCAGTTTGGGAATAGCACAGCTTCTTCGTCGTTCCAATCAAACCAGGATGAATCACTTTGTAAGAAGCTTGATTTGGATACATAAAGTGGTGGAGAATCACCAGGAAGTTGAATAAATCTCATAGGAGTTGGCATGAAGAAGTTATCCCACTTTCAAATCAGGTGATTCCAGTTTCCCAGTTTGGGAATAGCACAGCTTCTTCGTCGTTCCAATCAAACCAGGATGAATCACTTTGTAAGAAGCTTGATTTGGATACATAAAGTGGTGGAGAATCACCAGGAAGTTGAATAAATCTCATAGGAGTTGGCATGAAGAAGTTATCCCACTTTCAAATCAGGTGATTCCAGTTTCCCAGTTTGGGAATAGCACAGCTTCTTCGTCGTTCCAATCAAACCAGGATGAATCACTTTGTAAGAAGCTTGATTTGGATACATAAAGTGGTGGAGAATCACCAGGAAGTTGAATAAATCTCATAGGAGTTGGCATGAAGAAGTTATCCCACTTTCAAATCAGGTGATTCCAGTTTCCCAGTTTGGGAATAGCACAGCTTCTTCGTCGTTCCAATCAAACCAGGATGAATCACTTTGTAAGAAGCTTGATTTGGATACATAAAGTGGTGGAGAATCACCAGGAAGTTGAATAAATCTCATAGGAGTTGGCATGAAGAAGTTATCCCACTTTCAAATCAGGTGATTCCAGTTTCCCAGTTTGGGAATAGCACAGCTTCTTCGTCGTTCCAATCAAACCAGGATGAATCACTTTGTAAGAAGCTTGATTTGGATACATAAAGTGGTGGAGAATCACCAGGAAGTTGAATAAATCTCATAGGAGTTGGCATGAAGAAGTTATCCCACTTTCAAATCAGGTGATTCCAGTTTCCCAGTTTGGGAATAGCACAGCTTCTTCGTCGTTCCAATCAAACCAGGATGAATCACTTTGTAAGAAGCTTGATTTGGATACATAAAGTGGTGGAGAATCACCAGGAAGTTGAATAAATCTCATAGGAGTTGGCATGAAGAAGTTATCCCACTTTCAAATCAGGTGATTCCAGTTTCCCAGTTTGGGAATAGCACAGCTTCTTCGTCGTTCCAATCAAACCAGGATGAATCACTTTGTAAGAAGCTTGATTTGGATACATAAAGTGGTGGAGAATCACCAGGAAGTTGAATAAATCTCATAGGAGTTGGCATGAAGAAGTTATCCCACTTTCAAATCAGGTGATTCCAGTTTCCCAGTTTGGGAATAGCACAGCTTCTTCGTCGTTCCAATCAAACCAGGATGAATCACTTTGTAAGAAGCTTGATTTGGATACATAAAGTGGTGGAGAATCACCAGGAAGTTGAATAAATCTCATAGGAGTTGGCATGAAGAAGTTATCCCACTTTCAAATCAGGTGATTCCAGTTTCCCAGTTTGGGAATAGCACAGCTTCTTCGTCGTTCCAATCAAACCAGGATGAATCACTTTGTAAGAAGCTTGATTTGGATACATAAAGTGGTGGAGAATCACCAGGAAGTTGAATAAATCTCATAGGAGTTGGCATGAAGAAGTTATCCCACTTTCAAATCAGGTGATTCCAGTTTCCCAGTTTGGGAATAGCACAGCTTCTTCGTCGTTCCAATCAAACCAGGATGAATCACTTTGTAAGAAGCTTGATTTGGATACATAAAGTGGTGGAGAATCACCAGGAAGTTGAATAAATCTCATAGGAGTTGGCATGAAGAAGTTATCCCACTTTCAAATCAGGTGATTCCAGTTTCCCAGTTTGGGAATAGCACAGCTTCTTCGTCGTTCCAATCAAACCAGGATGAATCACTTTGTAAGAAGCTTGATTTGGATACATAAAGTGGTGGAGAATCACCAGGAAGTTGAATAAATCTCATAGGAGTTGGCATGAAGAAGTTATCCCACTTTCAAATCAGGTGATTCCAGTTTCCCAGTTTGGGAATAGCACAGCTTCTTCGTCGTTCCAATCAAACCAGGATGAATCACTTTGTAAGAAGCTTGATTTGGATACATAAAGTGGTGGAGAATCACCAGGAAGTTGAATAAATCTCATAGGAGTTGGCATGAAGAAGTTATCCCACTTTCAAATCAGGTGATTCCAGTTTCCCAGTTTGGGAATAGCACAGCTTCTTCGTCGTTCCAATCAAACCAGGATGAATCACTTTGTAAGAAGCTTGATTTGGATACATAAAGTGGTGGAGAATCACCAGGAAGTTGAATAAATCTCATAGGAGTTGGCATGAAGAAGTTATCCCACTTTCAAATCAGGTGATTCCAGTTTCCCAGTTTGGGAATAGCACAGCTTCTTCGTCGTTCCAATCAAACCAGGATGAATCACTTTGTAAGAAGCTTGATTTGGATACATAAAGTGGTGGAGAATCACCAGGAAGTTGAATAAATCTCATAGGAGTTGGCATGAAGAAGTTATCCCACTTTCAAATCAGGTGATTCCAGTTTCCCAGTTTGGGAATAGCACAGCTTCTTCGTCGTTCCAATCAAACCAGGATGAATCACTTTGCGAAGCTTGATTTGGATACATAAAGTGGTGGAGAATCACCAGGAAGTTGAATAAATCTCATAGGAGTTGGCATGAAGAAGTTATCCCACTTTCAAATCAGGTGATTCCAGTTTCCCAGTTTGGGAATAGCACAGCTTCTTCGTCGTTCCAATCAAACCAGGATGAATCACTTTGTAAGAAGCTTGATTTGGATACATAAAGTGGTGGAGAATCACCAGGAAGTTGAATAAATCTCATAGGAGTTGGCATGAAGAAGTTATCCCACTTTCAAATCAGGTGATTCCAGTTTCCCAGTTTGGGAATAGCACAGCTTCTTCGTCGTTCCAATCAAACCAGGATGAATCACTTTGTAAGAAGCTTGATTTGGATACATAAAGTGGTGGAGAATCACCAGGAAGTTGAATAAATCTCATAGGAGTTGGCATGAAGAAGTTATCCCACTTTCAAATCAGGTGATTCCAGTTTCCCAGTTTGGGAATAGCACAGCTTCTTCGTCGTTCCAATCAAACCAGGATGAATCACTTTGTAAGAAGCTTGATTTGGATACATAAAGTGGTGGAGAATCACCAGGAAGTTGAATAAATCTCATAGGAGTTGGCATGAAGAAGTTATCCCACTTTCAAATCAGGTGATTCCAGTTTCCCAGTTTGGGAATAGCACAGCTTCTTCGTCGTTCCAATCAAACCAGGATGAATCACTTTGTAAGAAGCTTGATTTGGATACATAAAGTGGTGGAGAATCACCAGGAAGTTGAATAAATCTCATAGGAGTTGGCATGAAGAAGTTATCCCACTTTCAAATCAGGTGATTCCAGTTTCCCAGTTTGGGAATAGCACAGCTTCTTCGTCGTTCCAATCAAACCAGGATGAATCACTTTGTAAGAAGCTTGATTTGGATACATAAAGTGGTGGAGAATCACCAGGAAGTTGAATAAATCTCATAGGAGTTGGCATGAAGAAGTTATCCCACTTTCAAATCAGGTGATTCCAGTTTCCCAGTTTGGGAATAGCACAGCTTCTTCGTCGTTCCAATCAAACCAGGATGAATCACTTTGTAAGAAGCTTGATTTGGATACATAAAGTGGTGGAGAATCACCAGGAAGTTGAATAAATCTCATAGGAGTTGGCATGAAGAAGTTATCCCACTTTCAAATCAGGTGATTCCAGTTTCCCAGTTTGGGAATAGCACAGCTTCTTCGTCGTTCCAATCAAACCAGGATGAATCACTTTGTAAGAAGCTTGATTTGGATACATAAAGTGGTGGAGAATCACCAGGAAGTTGAATAAATCTCATAGGAGTTGGCATGAAGAAGTTATCCCACTTTCAAATCAGGTGATTCCAGTTTCCCAGTTTGGGAATAGCACAGCTTCTTCGTCGTTCCAATCAAACCAGGATGAATCACTTTGTAAGAAGCTTGATTTGGATACATAAAGTGGTGGAGAATCACCAGGAAGTTGAATAAATCTCATAGGAGTTGGCATGAAGAAGTTATCCCACTTTCAAATCAGGTGATTCCAGTTTCCCAGTTTGGGAATAGCACAGCTTCTTCGTCGTTCCAATCAAACCAGGATGAATCACTTTGTAAGAAGCTTGATTTGGATACATAAAGTGGTGGAGAATCACCAGGAAGTTGAATAAATCTCATAGGAGTTGGCATGAAGAAGTTATCCCACTTTCAAATCAGGTGATTCCAGTTTCCCAGTTTGGGAATAGCACAGCTTCTTCGTCGTTCCAATCAAACCAGGATGAATCACTTTGTAAGAAGCTTGATTTGGATACATAAAGTGGTGGAGAATCACCAGGAAGTTGAATAAATCTCATAGGAGTTGGCATGAAGAAGTTATCCCACTTTCAAATCAGGTGATTCCAGTTTCCCAGTTTGGGAATAGCACAGCTTCTTCGTCGTTCCAATCAAACCAGGATGAATCACTTTGTAAGAAGCTTGATTTGGATACATAAAGTGGTGGAGAATCACCAGGAAGTTGAATAAATCTCATAGGAGTTGGCATGAAGAAGTTATCCCACTTTCAAATCAGGTGATTCCAGTTTCCCAGTTTGGGAATAGCACAGCTTCTTCGTCGTTCCAATCAAACCAGGATGAATCACTTTGTAAGAAGCTTGATTTGGATACATAAAGTGGTGGAGAATCACCAGGAAGTTGAATAAATCTCATAGGAGTTGGCATGAAGAAGTTATCCCACTTTCAAATCAGGTGATTCCAGTTTCCCAGTTTGGGAATAGCACAGCTTCTTCGTCGTTCCAATCAAACCAGGATGAATCACTTTGTAAGAAGCTTGATTTGGATACATAAAGTGGTGGAGAATCACCAGGAAGTTGAATAAATCTCATAGGAGTTGGCATGAAGAAGTTATCCCACTTTCAAATCAGGTGATTCCAGTTTCCCAGTTTGGGAATAGCACAGCTTCTTCGTCGTTCCAATCAAACCAGGATGAATCACTTTGTAAGAAGCTTGATTTGGATACATAAAGTGGTGGAGAATCACCAGGAAGTTGAATAAATCTCATAGGAGTTGGGATGAAGAAGTTATCCCACTTTCAAATCAGGTGATTCCAGTTTCCCAGTTTGGGAATAGCACAGCTTCTTCGTCGTTCCAATCAAACCAGGATGAATCACTTTGTGAGAAGCTTGATTTGGATACATAAAGTGGTGGAGAATCACCAGGAAGTTGAATAAATCTCATAGGAGTTGGCATGAAGAAGTTATCCCACTTTCAAATCAGGAGAAGAGGTGATACATTGATCAGGAAGAGTATTGGGGCAGCTAGTAACTTTGGAGTTTTACCACAGTAACTTCGGTTTGACTGTGTAACTAAGTTAAAGCTTAGAGTTACTTTGCATCCTTTTGGAGAGTGGAATCACGCCAGGAGGAAGTCTGGATAAGGAAGGAGTAGTTTTGGATAAGGTCTGTCATAGCTGGAAGGTAAAGCAACCTTTACAGCCTGTCCAAGCATTGAAGCATCTTTACAGCCTATCCCTTGACTTCACATGCTTATGATTTCGAAATCCTCTTTGTATTCTCCTGATCTCTTCATATATACTTGTATCTAGACATTAATTAATTAATGGAGTTTTGAGTCTCTCTCTTTCTCTCTTACTTATTCTCTTAATCTCTTTAATCTTCACAAACAATCTGATTGTTTCTTAAACACACTCTAATACACAAAAGTGTATATGGTATCAGAGCCAGGTTACTAAAAGGGTGGAAGTGTGTTATTCATTTTCTTAAAAAATCTGGTTTTGTGTTCTTGAGTGTTCTTGATGTTCTTGAGTGTTCTTGGTGGTTTTGAGCTCTGTTCTTCTTTGCTGAGTTTATTGAGGACATCTGATGGAGTCAAACGTGAGCATAGAGATGAGACAAGATCAAGTTTTCAAGTTGAGAAGGAGAGAAAACAAGTGATCTGGTCAATGGGTAAGACGCTTTGGAAGCTGTGGGATTTGGAGTAATCATGGAAGGAAGAGCCTTTAAAGGTGGAGAGCTGCTGAAAGATCAGACAGCAAGTCTGAAGGAGATTCAAGTAAAGGTAGAACCTTTAAAGGAGGTAGATGCTGAAGAAGGTCAGACAGCAAGGTTGGAGGGTCTTGAGCCAAGGGGTGATCTATAGTCTAAGACAAAGGAAGGATGATTGTATCAGCTTGTGGGGAGGCTGAGAGAAGTAGAATCAGAGTTGGATGGTGAAAACTCATACAGGAAGGAGGAAGGAAGATGTGATCTTTAGCTTTCTTATGGGAGAGATATGTGATTTGGTTGAACACTTTTGTGATGTGTGGAGAAACAAAAGCCAGATAGATGGAAGAAGAGGTACAAGCTGTGAAGGGAAAGTTGAGAAAACTTTCTAAAATGGTGGGTCATGATTACAGATTATGGAGGAAGGGTACAAGGATAGTATCAAGTAGAGAGTGTTTCTACTCAGCTTACATGGAGAAACAGTAGAGCAGTGGGGTTATGAGGAAGCTAGAGACCAAAGAGCAGATGAGTGTGTCACAAAGGAGGAAGGGATGAGTTTGTCAAGTTGTGTATGCTTTGGCTACGACCCGGAGACAGGTGTGCTCCTGCCAAAGCAAAGCATCCACATCCAACAAAAACCCATCATTGTGATTCTGGAGCAAGTCATCACATGATCAGTGATAGAAGCTTAATGAGTGATTTAAAGAAAGCAACAGGGGTGTGATGATAGCTAATGGTGATAGGATCCCAATAGAAGGAGTGGGAAAGCTCAAGCTGTTTGAGAAAACTCACTGCCTTCTACATGCCTCAGTTTACTTCAAATCTGCTATCTGTGAAGAAAGCTACATTGATCTTGATTGTCAAGTAGTATTCAGACCAGATGAAGTTGAGTTCCAGATTTGAAGACTGGAAGGGTCATTGGCAGAGGAGACAGCAAGAATCATCTATATCATCTCCAATTGGCTAAGATCTCTAAACCCTTTGATTCTATGTGTTGAGTAGTACTTATGAGAAGATTGATAGTATTACTTGGCATGCTAGATTGGGACATCCTCATGCTCGTGCAATTGAATGATAATTCCTAATATGTCATTTAATCACTTGGAGTGTGAAGCATGCATATTGGAAAGCATTGTAGGACTGTTTTTCCAACATCAGAAACTACTTATGAGCATTGCTTTGATCTAGTTCATTCAGATGTGTGGACTGCTCCTTGTTTGTCTAGAGATAGCCAGAAGTACTTTGTGACATTCATTGATGAGAAGTCAAGTACTTGGCTCACATTGCTTCCATCTAAAGATAGGGTGCTAGAAGCATTATGAACTTCCAAGCATATGTATCTAATCAATACAATGCTACTGTGAAGGTACTGAGATCAGATAATGGAGGTGAATACATCAGCAATGCCTTCAAGAGTCATCTAGCCAAGCATGGGATTGTGCATCAGAACTAGCTGCCCTTACACACCACAACAGCAGAATGGGGTAGGCTGAGAGGAAGAACAGGCACTTGATGGAGGTTGCTAGATCAATGATGTTTCATGCAAATGTCCCAAAACGTTTTGGAGTGATGCTGTGCAGACTGCTTGCTATCTCATCAACCGGGTTCCAACCAAGATATTGAAGAATCTGTCTCCCTTTGAAGTATTGAACAAGAGCAAACCTGTCATTGATCATCTAGTGTCTTTGGGTGTGTGTGCTATGTCATGGTTCCAGGAGAAGCAGAGAAACAAGCTGGAGCAAAGAGTACTAAGGCTATGTTCATTGGTACTCTAATCACTCAGAAGGGGTACAAGTGCTATGATCCTGAAGCAAGGAGAGTGATGGTATCTAGAGAAGTGAAGTTTGTTGAAACAAAAGGTTATTATGAAGAAAAGGAGTGGGAAAATCTGAAGGATTTGTCTCAAGCTCCATCTGATAAGGCAACAATACTGAGAGTGTTGTTGAGAGAAGCTTGGGATAGGATTATCCCAGGATCAGGAAACCGGAGGAGAGAGTCTTCCAATCAGAGTGGTGGAGCTGGAGAACAACTCCCTTGATCATGAGAGGGGGAATGGAACTGAATCAGGTGAGCAGAGCAAAACCAGAGGATTCAGGTCTTCATGATCAAGATACAAACACAAGAAGTTGAGAACAATGAGGTTCAGTCTAGTGGAGAGTGGATGAGTTCAGTCTAGTGAAGAGAAACTCAGACCGGCCAGTTCAGAGAGAGCAAGTGAGCCGGCTAGTGTGCAAACTGAAGATCAGGTTCAAGCTTTGAGGAGGAGCACAAGGATAAAGAGGGATCCTTCCAACTGGGTAAACACGAGAGTGTACTACAATGCCCAGGCTGTGGAGCATCCTTCTCAAGCCGTGTGTTCCTTTGCTGAGTTTCCAGAGGAGCATTATGCCTTTATGATTAGTCTGATGAGAGTTATGTACCAAGGACTTATGAAGAAGCTATGTTAGACAAGGAATGGAAAGAATCAGTGGGAGCTGAAGCAGGTGCTATGATCAAAATGATACTGGTATGAGAGTGAGCTGCCTAAGGAAAGAAGGCTGTATCTAGTAGATGGATCTTCACATCAAGTATCTAGCAAATGGACAGATTGATAGGAAGAAGACCAGATTGGTTGCAAGAGGATTTACACAGACCTATGGAGAGGATTACATTGATACCTTTGCACCAGTAGCTAAGCTACACACAGTTCGGATTGTGTTGTCCATTGCAACAAACTTGGAGTGGGATTTGTGGCAGATGGATGTGAAGAATGCTTTCTTGCAAGGTGAGCTAGAAGATGAGGTATACATGCTTCCTCCTCCTGGTCTTGAGCATCTAGTAAAGCCAGGAATGTTTTGAGATTGAAGAAGGCAATATATGGGCTGAAGCAATCCCTAGAGCTTGGTACAGGAAGCTGAGTACAACACTCAATGGGAGAGGCTTTAGGAAGTCTGAACTAGATCACACTCTCTTCACCTTGAAGGACCTTCAGGGATCATTGTGATTCTAGTGTATGTGGATGATTTGATTATCACAGGGAGTGATAAGGCAGGGATTCAAGCTACTAGGAGTTTCTCAAATCTGTGTTTGACATCAAGGACTTGGGAGAGATGAAGTATTTTTTGGCATTGAGATATGCAGATCAAAGGAGGGTTTGTTTATGTCTCAAAGGAAGTATACTATGGATATGTTGAAGGAGACTGATGTGCTTGGAGGAAAGATAGCTAAGACACCCTTGAGGAGGGATATAAGGTTCTGCGTGAGGGGGAGGTTGAAGAGAAGCAGCTGTTTGAGGATCCTAAGCTATACAGGAAGATGGTTGGCAAGCTGATCTACTTGACCATCACTAGGCCAGATATATGCTTTGCGTGAATCAAGTGAGTCAACATATGCAGGCGCCAAAGGTCCATCATTGGAAGATGGTTGATAGGATACTGAGGTATCTAGGTGGGACGGCTGGACAAGGAGTTTGGATGGGTTGTAATGGCAGTACAGAAGTGGTTGGGTATTGTGATGCTGATTGGGCAGGAGATAGAGTGGACAGGAGATCAACTACTGGGTATTGTACATTCATTGGAGGGAACTTGGTTACTTGGAAGAGTAAGAAGCAGAAGGTTATCTCCTGTTCAAGTGCTGAAGCTGAGTATAGAGCCATGTTGAAGCTGACAACGAGTTGGTGTGGATCAAGGGATCTTGAAGCATCTAGGATTGAGCAGACTACTCCTATGACTATGCATTGTGACAATCAAGCAGCTATCCACATTGCCTCCAACTCAGTGTTTCATGAGAGAACAAAGCACATAGAGGTGGATTGTCATAAGGTGAGGCAGATGATTATCTAGGAGTGATACTGCCATGTTATACAAGAAGTGAAGATCAGCTTGCAGATGTGTTTACTAAGGCAGCGAGATTAAAGACAATGGAGTCCATACTATCAAGGCTTGGACTCATTGATCTTACTCCAAGAGCTGAGCCCCTTAACCATGGAGTCTCCACTCTTTTTCCCTCATCAAGGTTTTATCCCAATGGGTTTTCTTTGGTGAGGTTTTTAATGAGGAGGTCTTCATGGTTTCCAAGCTTGACTTGTTCTACATGGTCAAGCTTGAGGGGAGTGTTGAGAAGAGGTGATACATTGATAGAGGAAGGAGTATTGGGGCAGCTAGTAACTTGGAGTTTTTACACAGTAACTACTTTCGGTTTTGACTGTGGTAACTAAGTTAAAAGCTTGGAAGTTACTTTGCAAGCCCTTTTGGAGAGTGGATCACACGCCCGAGTAGGGAAGTCTGGA